>NW_020956989.1:76655-88791 GCF_003031625.1 Empidonax traillii
GTTCCTCTAGACACTTCCAGTTGCTTGGAACGAGGGATTAGAAGACCAAGTTGAATTTCCGAAGCACAAGAGAAATTTTCAACCCACGTGGCACAAGTCAAGTAGCTTAAAATGATGATCTAAGTGTAGTTCAAAGCCTCACATCTTATACAGCAATTAAATTCACTCCTCTGCTGGATCCTTATACTTTTTACATGAACTACTTTCCTGGATTTGCAGAGTTTTGCCAAGGGTGTTTTCTGGGCTGTAAATACTCGTTGGGAACCAAACTGAAATCCACCCACCCTCCTGCGTGGACTTTCAGGCTCTGCTCCCTCCTGGGTGCTCCCAAAACCCGACAGAGATGTGTTAACTCTTTCCCCATCCTAAATCCCACCTTGGGCAGGGGAATAAAACCCTCCATATGTCCTGAACGACAGCAGGAAGCTCCAAAATCCTACTTCTCTCTGCTCTTCCGAGCACAATTTGCATATTTAAATAGCCTCCTTCCACATGGAACGAGCAGAGCTTCGTGTTCTCTCCTTTTTTTACCCCCACCAGCCCCCACCCCCGAAGTCACAAATAAAATCAGGTTTTGCTGTTCAAAGCCCGTTGGCCCTAAAAGTTAACAGCCCAAACAACGACCTAAATTGCATTTAATTAATCAGCCACACACCCTAAAGCCACGAGCCTTCCAAGGTGGTTTGGTTGTTTTTTTTTTTTCACTTTGGTACCTCTGAGGAACTGAGCCGAACCCAAAAACATCTATTGTCATTCTCCAGTTTTAGCATTTGGTGTTCAGAGCAAATCTTGGACAGCTGATTCGTCTGAGAGAGGAATTTTTGTCTTTTTCCTTTTTAATGATTTTTTTTAAGATTTTTTTTTTTTCATGGCACACCTCCATACCCCATTTTAAGGCACAGTTTAGATGGTGAGATAAATCCTAACTCAAAATTTTCCAGCGTTTTTTGTTTGTTTGGTTGGTTGGTTGGTTTTTTCTGGATGGCCTCAATTGAAGGTCTGCCCTGATCTTCATACAGAGTGAGTCATAGAGGCATGGAATGGTCTGGGTTGGAAGGGAACAGAAAGATCATGGAATTCCAACCCCCCTGCCATGGGCAGGGACACCTTCCACTAGCCCAGTGCTCCAAGCACCATCCAACCTGGCCTGGAACATTTCCAGGGATGGGACAGCCACAGCTTCTTTGGAAAACATGATCCAGGGCCTCACCACCCTCACAACCAAGAATTCTTTTCCAGTATCCCATCTAACCCTGCCCTCTGGCAGTGGGAAGCCATTCCCTGTGTCCTGTCCCTCCATCCCTTGTCCCCAGTCCCTCTCCAGCTCTCCTGGAGCCCCTTTAGGCCCTGCAAGGGGCTCTCAGGTCTCCCTTGAGCCTTCTCTTCTCCAGGTGAACATTCCCAGCTCTCCCAGCCTGTCTCCGTGGTAGAAGAGCTCCAACCCCAGGTCACAGTTGCACTGGATAAGTCACATCACGTTCATCAGGTGAAAAAGGGCCCCATGCCCTTCACAATATCCCCACAACTCCAACTTTAGGGCAGGCAGGGATGGATTTGCAACTCTAAGCTCAGCTTTTGGCTCAGCTGAGCTCTTAGGAACAGCAGGACTCCTCCGTGGAGGGGCAGCTCCTGGGTCATGGGCTGCTTCCCGAGGATCCTTGGGGTAGGATTTCTCATCAGTGAAGCCTTTGGTTATCCCAGGATCCCTCTGAAGTCCACAGGATTAATTGGTGCCACTCAGCCTTCACCTGCCACGAGGTCAACCTCGACTTCACCTCCTCAGCTGGGATGAGAAAAGCTGAGCCTATTCCTGCCCTCAGAGGCTCTGGATGGCACCTCCTGCATCCCACCGACGGAAGGAGTGTGGGATACACCTCTTAATGCAAATATGGGAGGTTCCCATCCCAATCTGGGCCCTTTGTCACCTTCAGAGCCCCACAGGAGCTCTGTGTTCCTGTGCTCCACCCCTGAGAGCTCAGCCCTGCAGCACAAACCCTGCTTAATGTCCTTAAGCCTGGAGTGGTTAAGGCAGGATTATTTCTCCCAGGGCATGCAGATAATAATCCTTTCCTTCCCTCCTCTCTCGTAGCTGCCATGTAATTTAGGAAATTAATCTTCAGGGCTGGCGAAGCCTTTTTTTTTTTTTGTCTGGCTGCGCTGCTGCCTCCACCCTCTGCTGTCAGATCCTAGAGGGTTCCAGAGGGCTTGTCCCGATTTTCTGAGGGTTGGAACTGAGAGGTGAGGATAAAAAAAAAAAAAAATAAAATTGCCTTCTCCTCGTGCCAGGCATTGGCAGAGCGAGGGACGAAGCAGATCAGCCCGTGTATTAAAATAAGCTGGAGCAGCCTGGCTTGGTGGAAGGTGTCCCTACCCATGGCCAGGGGGTTGGAATTAGGGGATATTCCAAGTCCCTTCCAACTCAGACCGTTCTGTGATCCTCTGAAAAACAAAACAGCGACAAACACACCCCGTGGGAATGAACATTATGACAGAAAAAATCAGTAAAATCTAAATTTCCTGGCATTTAGGGTTTATGTGTGTGTGTGTTTGGTTGGTTGGGGGGGATGTTTTGGTTTGGGGCTTATTTTTTTTGTGGGGGATTTTTTTTTTTTAGGTTTTTGGTGGGTTTTTTTGATTAATTGGTTGGTTGGGTGTGGGTTGGGGGTTTTTTATTCTGTTTTTTGTTTCATTTTGTTTTGGTTTTTGGTGTTTTTTTCGAGTTTTGGGAAGGTTTTGTTGTTTTTTCTGATTGGTTGGTTAGGTTTTGGGGGTTTTGGAGGTTTTTTGGTATTTTATTTCTTGGCTTTTTTTGTTTTGTGGGTTTTGCTTGTGGCTTTTCAGTGTTTCGATTTGTTTGAGGGGTTTCGTTTGTTTTGTGGGTTTTGCTTGTTTGTGGGTTTGTTATTTTGTGGTTTTTTTTTGGTGTTTTGTTTCGGGTTTTCTATTTTGTTTTTGTTTGTTTTGGTGTTTTGGTTTGGTTTGGTTTTTTCCCTCAGGAAAGCATTTTAAGCACCCTGCTGAGAGATTCCCATCCTTTTATCTGCCTGATCTTTCTCCTGCATCTCCCCGGCAGTGAAACACAGCTCCGGCTTTGTGTGCTCAGGGGAGGATGTGCGTGGATCCATCCCCACGCGTGGATCGATCCCTGTGCGTGGATCAATCCCTGCCAGAGCTCTTGGTGGGAAAAGTGGTGCTCAGAGGGATGGAGGAGAAGGGCAGCAGCAGCAGCAGCGAATCATGACTGAAAGAACTCAAAGAAAAAAACAAAAAAAAGGCAGAAACCACTGGAATAAAGGGAATAAAAAGGAATAAAATCCCAACTGAAGGGCACTGCGTCTGTGAGGGGAGAGCTGCGGGCTCAGGTACTCGGGGGAAAAGGCGGTTCCTGGGACCTGCCAGGAGCTGACTGATGGATGTGGAGGGAGCTGAGTGTGCGGTTTGGGGGCTGCGGGAGGCGCTGCCGCCCCCGCTCCTGCCGCCCACCCAGCGCACTTATTCATCCTCACCCTGCCCTCGCAGCTCCCCGGGAGCGCGGGGCAGGCTTAACCCTTCCTTAGGACAGGCTTAACCCTTCCTTAGGGCAGGTTTAACCCTTCTTTGGGACAGGTTTAACTCTTCTCTGAGCCAAACTCGGGGAAACTTGGCAGCTTTTGGCACTGAGGGTTGAGCCAAAGCTGTTTCAGCCAGGAGGGGACGAGGTTGTTGGGAGGAGGAGGAGGAGGGAAATAAGCTGCTCCCAGCCCCTCTGGGATGGTCTCTGGGGGGTTCTTTGTGTCCTGCAGTGTGAACATGGGGCCTGACTGACACCAGTGGGGTCCTTTCCTCTGCTTTCCCACTGCTGGTTGGGATTCCAAAGGAATTTCATTGCAGTTGCCTCCTCGGGCTGGAGTTTTAGAGGTGACCAAGCCCAGATGTCACTGGCACCTCCACGAGAACATCTGTGCTAAAAAGCTCTTCCCCTCCCTGACTGAACAGAAATCATAGAATCAGAAATTCACAGAATGGTTTGGGTTGGAAGGGACCTTAAAAATCATGTATTTCCAACCCCCCTGCCGTGGGCAGGGACACCTTCCACCAGCCCAGGTTGCTCCAAGCCCCGTCCAACCTGGCCTGGGACACTTCCAGAGAAGCCACAGCTTCTCTGGGCAACCTGTGCCAGGGCCTCACCTCCATCCCAGGGAAGAGTTTCTTCCCAATATCCCACCTAACCCTGCCCTCTGGCAGTGGGAAGCCATTCCCCCTTGTCCCATCCCTTTATCCCTTGTCCCAATCCCTCTCCAGCTCTCCTGGAGCTCCTTTAGGCACTGGAAGGGGCTCTAAGCTGTCCCTGGAGCCTTTTCCAGGTGAACACCCCCACCTATCTCCACCTTTCTTCATAAATAGATCTATTATGTCCAAACCACCTCTCAGGAATAGTTCCTGGCCCTGTTATCCCCTGAACTGTGCCTGGCCATTGTCTGGGAGGACACAGGTTGGCCCATTTAGACCCTGTGGATGGGCACTGAGCATCAAACAAGCCCCAGCACTGGCCTCATTCCCATTTCCAGCACACCTGTTAAACCAGGACTGTGGAACCAGGTCAGAACACTGTTCAGCAGAGCTGCTGGAATGCTGGGCCTGTGCTATCCTTTTGCTCCCTGTGCCATTCTCCTTCTCCCTGTGCCACCCTGCTGCTCCCTGTGTCACCCTGATGCTTCCTGTGCCACCTTCCTGCTCCCTGTGCCACTCTCCTGCTCTCTGTGCCATCCTGTCACTCTCTGACTCAGGATCAGTGTCTCTGGCATCACATTTCCCTCTGCCCTGGGGCTCCACCTTCATCTCTGCGGTGGGTTAATGAGGTCAGAGCACATAAACAGCAGTTTACACAGTCGGGGTGTGGAAACCCCTCTCAAACCTGAGGGCAATGCCAGGGATGCCGTTTTTACAACCAGATCTGTTTCCATGACAAAACGAGGCCCAAGGCAGCCCCAGTGTGACATAATTTAATCCTGCAGGAGTTGTGACCTACTTTGATCCAATTTGGGGGCCCAATTTAGATCCAGGCCAAGACAGTGAGGAATAAAAGGCTAATTTAACCCGGTGCATCCTCGGGCCAGAAGATGCTGCCTGAGGGTGTGCCTGCTCCTGGGTGAGCAGCTGTTCCCTTTGTGGTGTTATATTTGGGTGATGGCCCTTGGCAGAGGCATTTTCCCATCGGGACACGGTGTCCCTTCAAGGCTCAGGCAGGTGATGATGGTGTCGTTGACTTATCATTCACGTCCTGCTCGGGGAATTCATCTCCTGGAAGTGCTGCAGGATGTGAGAATTTGATGTCCAGAGCACCACCCGAGTGAAAGGTGGAAAGAAGAGTCTCTGCTCTGCTGTGGAAAAGAGATTGGATGATGACCTTGAGAAACTGGGAGTCAAAGCTTCGCTTCTCATTTTCTTTAATTTTGAAAACTAGTAACTTGTGTTTTGTCTCTGCTGTTTGCCTGAAGGTCTCCATGGATCAGGAATTAGTCAGAAAGGGTCAGAGAAGCAAAGACAAAGCACAGTTACTCAGTTTAGAACTCTTTGGAGTATCGGCACATTGAATAATTTTAATTTTAAAAAGGTAAAAGATTGGGAAGGTTCAGGGAAGGACATTAAGATTCATTAAAAATCATGGAATTGGAGAATATCCTGAGCTGGAAGAGACCCAAAAGGATATCACAGAATCTTTTAGGTTGGAAAAGACCTCCGAGGACATCAAGTCCAAGCTTTGACTCATCAGCACCTTGTCAAGCAGCCCAGAGCACTGAGTGCCACCTCCAGTCATTCCTTGGACACCTCCAGGGATGAATCATCAAGTCCAACTCCCAAAACGCTGCTGAATGCCAGGGTTGAACCAGGGACCTTTAGCTCTTCAGTTCAACAATCTCCCAGCTGAGCTACTTCAGCTCTGACATGTGGACCCCTCACCCTGTGAGGAGCAGGCAGGCACATCAGGACAACCTGGAAAAGGGCACATTTTTGGGAGAGGCCTCGTTTCAAGGTCAGCTGTGATTCAGATTAAAATGAACTCTTTCTACAGGGTATTATTTCTTATGCCAAATAAAAGGTTTGATTTCCTGCACGGCCAAACAGCTGGCGGTCAAACTTCCTACCTCTTCTCGGGGCAGTCCAGGACACAGGACTGGGAAAAAAAACAGTTGAAGGAACTGAAGACAAACCCTTTTATATCACTATTTTGCTGATGTCTTTGAACTGTAAAACTGTGTCAAGGTCAGAAGGGACCTCATGGAGATCAGCTGGGCTAAACCCCTGCTCAGGCAGGAACACCTCCACTTGTCCAGGATCACATCCAGGTGGCTTTGGAATGTGTCAAAGAACGGGAAGTCCATCTCTCAGGGCAACCAGTCCCAGCTCCTCACTGGAGAGATGCTCCAGGCCCTTCATCCTCCTCCTGGCCCTTTCCTGGCCTCTCTGGTGCCTGTCCTTGTCTCTGTTGTCCTGGAATTCCAGCCCTGGGCACCCAAAAGGGCAGGAAAAGCCTGCTGAAGCCCGGGATTGAACCAGGGACCTTTAGATCTTCAGTCTAACGCTCTCCCAGCTGAGCTACTTCAGCTCTGCTGGTGCTAAATTTATCATAAAATCTCTTGGAACAGAAAGAGCTTTCATCCTTTCCTGGCTCCAACTGGCACAGTGGACACTTGACTCTTGTTCTCACACTGGGCACCATTGAGAAGAACTTCCTAAAAAAGCACCAGGCACTCAGGGAAGTAAAATGTGCCCTCCTGGGTCAGGGTGATGGTCCTTCTAGTGCAGTTCCCTCTCTCTGGAAAAGGCCCCTGGAGATGTTCCACAGGAGATCACGTGAGTGTGGCTGAAGTTCATCCCCTTTGTGCCATATTCAAGGAGTTGGAAGGGGCATCTCCAGCTGTCTGTTCACGTCTGCCTCTGGATGCTTGAACCATGGAATGGTTTGGGTTGGAAGGGACCTTAAAGATCATCTCATTCCAAACCCTCTGCCATGGGCAGGGACACCTTCCACTATCCAAGCCCTCTCCAACCTGGCCTTGGACACTTCCAGGGATCCAGGGGCAGCCACAGTATCTCTGAGCAACCTGTTCCAGGGCCTCACCATCCTCACAGTCAAAAATTCCTTCCCACTATGCCACCTAACCCTGCCCTCTGGCAGTGGGAAGCCATTCCCAGTGTCCTGTCCCTCCATCCCTTGTCCAAAGTCCCTCTCCAGCTCTCCTGGAGCTCCTTTAAGCCCTGGAAGGGGCTTTCACCTGCCTGTGTGGGATCCTGGCTGGCTTGTGACACAGCTCCACCCTTCCAGCTGTCCCCCTTCCTGCCTCCCCAGCTTTCTCCTTGTCAAGGAAAGCAGAAACCAAAGCTGTTCTGCTTCTCACCAGCTTTCCTCAGACGGGAGGAAACGATCCCAACATGGAAACTGTGGTATTTGCCAGCCCACTCTGCCTTGCTGGAAATATTCAGCCGGGTGCAAAATTTCCCCACTGAGTTTGTAGCACTTTGCAAATGCTTGCGGTGTTGGTGGAGAGGCTGAAGTGAAGGATCCGATAAAGAACAAGCCTTGAAGGAAGTGCTACCTTGCAGTTAAATTAGGAACTGGAGGAGCTGACTTGCTGGGAACTTGGATTATTCAGCTGGTGGAAACAGCAGAACCGAAACTCTGCGAGCAAAGCCATGAGAAGTCAGGCTTGTGCTGGCTGTTGAAAGTGTCACGTGGAAGAAAGTTGGAAGCTCAGACTTTTCCTCATGGAAGAAGGAAGACACTGAACCTGTTTTTCTGGCTCAGCTCAGCCCTGAGGGCTGGAGCTCTGTGGCAAAACCTCTTTAGTAGGTGCCCTTGTGCTTCATCTTTGATTTCCTTTGGGTGTTTTCTTCAGGTCACTTGTGTGTCCTTTGCACCCCAGGGGTCTGTAGAGTGTGGGTTCCCTCTTGACCTCTGTCACCTGCCCTTATTCCTCCTGAAAAAAAACCTCCTGTTTCATCCACATCTTCATGACTGCCTGGGTTTTTTTGGAGGGATTTTTTTGGTGTCCTCATCTCAGGAAGGATGTGGAAAACCCCCCCCCAAATTAACCAGTGGAAGGGATTAATAAAGTGACTTCTGCACAGGGAATTGCTGGGTTATCAATGTTTATCCAGTCAGGAAAAGGAAAGAGTGAAAGGAAGGATATTATAGGATCTAGGGAGTAGTTGTTAGGGGTTGATTGCTTACTGATTCTTCTGATGTAGGAACTAAAGGTTATCAGTGGGAATGAGCAAGTGCCAAGCCTGGAACAAAAAGAAAAACAAGGAATTACTTCACGCAGTGTCTGACCCGGGCTGATCTTTCCATCCTTTTTGAAATGTCCATCTGCCCTGAGACAGAGAAGCAACTTTCCAAGGTTATGGAATTACATCCACACAAAGCAGAAATCCAGTTGTATCCTGGGATGGATCAAGAGAAACGTGGGCAGTGGGTGAGGGGGGAGATTCTGCCCCATTCTGCAGGTGAGACCCCCCCCTGCAGAGCTACCTCCACCCTGGGGAACAGCCCAGGAAGGACATGGAGCTGCTGGAGAGAGTCCAGAGGAGGCACCAGGATGATCAGAGGGATGGAGCAGCTCTGCTGGGAGGAAAGGCTGGGAGAGCTGGGATTGTTAAGCCTGGAGAAGAGAAGGTTTTTGGGGTGACCTCATTGTGGCCTTCCAGTGCCTGAAGGGTGATGACAAGAAAGATGGAAGAGAGACTGTTTAGAAGGGCCTGGAGTCACAGGACAAGGAGGAATGGCTTCAAATGGGATGAGAGAAACTTTAGGTGGGACACTGGGAAAAAATTCTTGGCTGTGAGGGTAGAGAGGCCCTGGCACAGGTTGCCCAGAGAAACTGTGGCTGCCCCATCCCTGGAAGTGTCCAAGGTCAAGTTGGACGGGGCTTGGAGCAACCTGGGATGATGGAAAGCGTCCCTGCCCATGGCAGGGGGTTGGAACTGGATGATCTTGAAGGTCCCTTCCAACCCAAAACATCCTGGGATTCCATGAGATCTCCCACCAGATGCTCATCCCAACAGCCAAGGAGCCTGT
Organism: Empidonax traillii; assembly: GCF_003031625.1. NCBI lineage: Eukaryota > Metazoa > Chordata > Aves > Passeriformes > Tyrannidae > Empidonax > Empidonax traillii. Next base: position 85,714 of record NW_020956989.1, read on the forward strand.
CCAGATCCAGATCCAGATCCAGACCCAGATCCAGATCCAGGTCCAGACCCAGATCCAGATCCAGATCCAGACCCAGATCTTTGTGGGCCATGTGGATTCCCCACCCCTGCTGAGTGCACTCCATTCTCATGTGGTCAATGCATCACCCCCATGGAGGTGCAGACAGGTGACCTTTTCCACCCAACCCATCCACTCCATCTCCAACCTTAGTTTGCCTTGCAGATACCCTGGCACCAAATGGTGCCACAGGGGGGGATTTTGTCCTATTTCCCCACTCTTTCTCCAATCATCTGCACCAGGGGAGTGACATCCACTGCAGGGTTGGGATGTTTATTGCTCCCCACATTCTGCCTTGGCTCTGATGTGTCAGATGAAGTCCGTGTTCCTCCTTTAGGCTTCTGGAAATTTTTCTGTCTCATTACACCAAGCGAGCTCCTGCTTGACTTGAAAAGCATTTTTGGCGATTATCTCTATTTTCCTGTCGCTATTTCCTCTCTTTTTTTGTTTTTGTTTTTTTTTTTTGCTCTTTCCCCAGACTTCTCCAAAAATGATCTCATTAAGAACATGGAACTCCTCTCTCTGAAAAGAAAAAAAAAAAAAAAAAAAAAAAAAAAAAGGTTTCTTGAGGTTTCTAAAGGTCTCCCAGCAGGAATGTTGCTTGGCTCCATTTCCTCTCCAGCTGAGCAGACCCCCAAGCGAGCCCATTAGGAAAAACGGACTTGCTTGAAAATAAAATCCGTCAAAATATGCAGCAGCAGCAGCAGCAGCTCTGAAATGTGAGGCTCCAGTAGGCAACAAACTATGTTTGCAAAGCTCCTCTTTGATGGCAGTTTAATGTGTTAGGGAAGGAAGGAGATAATGGCCCAGAGGGGACTGCGGGTTGTCGGCACCTACAACAATAGCTGCGAGGGGAGGCAGTGAAGGGGATGGGATGGGAGGCCTGGGATAACTCCATTGTTATTCCGAGGACAGAAATGCCTCTTTGAAAAGCAGAGTTAATGAAGCCCAGCTGCCAAACTCTGCCTGTCACACAGCCCTCTCCTCTCCCTCCTGATGTCTAAAAGCTGCTGAGATTGTTGGTCTGTCCGTCAAGGGGGTGGCTCCGGGAGCTGGTCGGAATTTTTATTTCAGTTTGGCTCGTAGGAATTCCAGCTGAATAACAGCTCTGCTGGCCTTGATAAATGAACCCTGCATGGAGGGGGATTCAGGCTGTGGTCCTGCTGCTGCCCAAGAGGACTTGGTTGGATCCAGGGGGATATTTGCAGTCTGACCAAAAGAGAAGCCCCCACGTAGTCAGTGTGAGGGAGAGACAGGGAGAATCTCCCAGACCTGGGATTTTGGTTCTCCTCAGGTTTAAATCACCATTTTCTGAGAAAATAAATCATAAAATAGAGTCAGCAAAATGTTTTAGTGTTTGCTGTAGCGACTGTGTGATCAGAGAGACCCTAGAGATCTGAGAATCACAGAAAGGTGTGGGTTGGAAGGGACTTGAAAGATCATCTTTAAAGGTGTCCCGTGGGCAGGGACATCTTCCACTGGGCTTCTCAACGCCCCATCTAACCTGTCCTTGACCTCTTCCAGGGATGGGGCAACCACAGCTTCTCTGGGCAACATCCTGAATGTATTTCACTCGGAGTGATGGGGAAAATCAACCAGATGGAGGAAGATATTTGAGGCAGAACTTTTTGAGGGCACCTCAGCTACAACAGAGGGCGCTGGCCACGTCCTTGGCTGTGTCCTGCATGGACACAGGCTGGCCACACACCAGGAGAGCTCCCAGTCTGGGTGTTTTCTCTTGGATCTAAGCACTGAGAGACACAATCTCGCCCTGAAGTTGTTTTGCACCAATTACTGAATATTGCAACCCTTCTCAGTGTAAAAGTCCTGCTGCTTTTCCTTCCCTTAATGGCATCTGCAGATCCTGCTCTGCCCCCACAAACTCCCAGTGCTTTCCCTGTGCTTTCCCCAGATTTCCCTTCATCACTGTGGGTCACCCACTGCCATTTCAACCCCTTCATTTACTGGAGGAGAAACCAAAAGCACTCAGGAATCGCTTATTTAATAACTGCCAACGGAGCAGAGGAATAAATCGGGCACTAAGAAGACAGGAGAAAATATTTGTAAAAAATAACAGGTGCTTTAAAGCGTGTAGGGGTTTGTAAGTGTATTTATAAGACATTAATACACAAACCAGGTGGCACTACCTCATTAAGAAGCCTTTTGTTCTTGCCAGACATGCTTTGGTGAGGTTCCCTGAGAGATTTCCCAGAAACTCCATAAAATTAGTAGTAAACAACCCTTCTGGAGGGCTGGGAAATATTCTCTGCCTCTGCTGAGCATCCCAACCCCCTCCTGAAGTTTTGTTTTGGTTTGTTTTTTTCCCCACTGTTTTGCAAAACATCCAGAAGTTACTGGGAGAAGAAAGAATGGAACAAAAGATTGGGAACAAGATGACCATAAGCAGAATCTACAACAAAAAAGCACGGGAACGACTGGGCTTGGACAGTGCTGGTGTCTTGATGTATAAATGGGTTTGTTACTTAACTCTGGTGATTCATTCTGTCAGGCACAGGGATGAGGCAGCTGCCAAATTTCATGCTGGGAAGGAATTTTCTCTCCCAGAACAGACTGGCAGGGAATTTGTAGAGCTGAGAGGCCACTCAGAAGGGTCGGGAATTGTTGTGATGAGCGTGTGGATGGGCAGGGAGCACAACATCGGTTTCTTCCCATCTCATGGCACCAAACTTGCCTCAAAAACCAGTCCACAACCCTATTTAGCCTTTTCTCCCACACCTCCAAAAGCCCTGTAATCCCCAGTCCATGACTTTGATGGGCTGGGTGACTGGGTAGGACTATTCTTCTATCTCCTATGGATGAATAATTGGAATAATATATCTTAGAATATTCCTCACATCATTTATTTCAACCATAGTTCTAAATAAAGCCAAGCTGAAGCTGTTGGGTGCTTGGGGCAGGGTGTCTTTATTCTTTTATTCTTTTTCTTTTTTTTCCCCCTTTTGTTTTTACAGAGTGTCTAAAGAACATGTTCCAGCTGTCTGGAAGGAAAGAGCAATTAAA
>NW_020956989.1:88945-91625 GCF_003031625.1 Empidonax traillii
GAATATTCCTCACATCATTTATTTCAACCATAGTTCTAAATAAAGCCAAGCTGAAGCTGTTGGGTGCTTGGGGCAGGGTGTCTTTATTCTTTTATTCTTTTTCTTTTTTTTCCCCCTTTTGTTTTTACAGAGTGTCTAAAGAACATGTTCCAGCTGTCTGGAAGGAAAGAGCAATTAAAAAAAAAAAAAGAAAAAAAAAAGAAAAAGAGAACAAAGGAAAGCAGTCGAGATATTTAATTGAGATAATTTTAGCTGCTCTAAATGCCACAGGCAATCTGCAGAAGTGCCTGGGGAAAGGAGAGGAGGAAAAAAAGTTCTGTGCTGGCCACTCAGTGCCCAAATTAAGGGGAGGGAGGTGTCCTTTCAGCCAGGACCCTTCCTGGCAGCTTGTGGGTAATTGGTTTTTGAGCCTCACTGGTCTTCTCTATACCCTAAAAGACTTCAGTACAAACCCCAAACACATCCTGATGGGGAAACCCTCTGGATTTGGGGGCTGAGATGAGAAATAAGGAGATTTTAGGGGTGGGTGAACAGAGGTGGCCAGAATGGATGAGGTGAGTTCAGCTCTGTGTCTTAACTGAACATCTGATGAGGCATTTCTGGGTCAGGACAAGACTTGGTCACTCCTTATGGGATCTCTGTCTGTTCTGTGGGATAAATGGACAGGGAGCAGGGAGATGGATGTTGGAAAAGGCTACCCAGGGCAGTGGTGGAGTCACACCCCTCAGGGGGATTTAAGAGACGTGTAGATGAGGCACTTGGGGACATGGTTTGGTGGCCTTGGCAAAGCTGGGGGAACGGTGGAACTCTGTGGTCTTAGAGGTCTTTTCCAATCTAAGTGATTCCATAGTGTTGGCTTTCCTGGGATATATGGGATAAATCTTCAGATTTAAGAAGATAAATCTTAAGATTTAAGACTGGCAGGTTTAGACCTTGTTCTGGCCTGATGGATGTTTGACCAGTAATCCAAAATGGTCAAGCTCTTGTAGAAGGTTAGCAGAGAGTGACGTGGGGTCAGAGCTCTCCAGCTGTGGAGAAATCACAGTCCATGCCCCAGTTAAAAGAGATGGGTTCTGCAAGGGGTTTGGTGCAACTCACAGCAAGGGAACCCTGTCCCAGGATTTTTTTGGACAGTGGCAGCCTCCTTTTTAATAGTTTGAGGACACGGTTCGGTGGTGAACACGGTGGTGGTGCTGCGTTCACGCTGGACTTGATCATGGAATCACAGAACGGTTTGGGTTGGAAGGGACCTTCAAGATCATGGAATTCCAACCCTCTGGACACCTTCCACTATTCCAGGTGGCTCCAACCTGGCCTTTGATACTTCCAGGGATGGGGCAGCCACAGCTTCTCTGAGCAACCCGTGCCAGTGATCTTGGAGATCTTTTCCAACCATAACAATTCCATGATTCTGTACAAGTGAAAAACGTGATTTTAAGACACCCTTCCCACCCCATCCCACTGGCAAACTGAAGCTTTGGGTAGAGGTTTGATGTTCAGTCAACTTCCTGCACGACCCCTGACAGAAACCTGGGGGTGCCCTGGTGAGATTGTGTTCCCCTCAGGAAATTTGGGAAGGGAGTTGAAGGATTTTGGAGAGCAACAGAAGGAGGGCTCTGCCTGTGTTCACTGTGGAGGTCACAAAGCTCTAAATCTTAGGGTTTCCCCTCCTACCCAAGCATAATTTGAAGAAACCTGCCCCAGTGGAAGGTGTGCCTGCCCGAGGCAGGGGGTTGGAGCCAGATGATCTTGAGGGTTCCTTCCAACCCAAATCATTCCAGGATTGCATGATCCCTTCAGGGAACCTTCCTGGCTCTGAGCAAAGCAGCAGTGAATCAGGAACTACCCCCCTTCCCTGATTCAGTGCCTGAGGAGGAGGCAAAATCCCTCCCAGAGCAGTCCCCACGCTGGGGGCGCCGTGCCCACAGCATCCTTATTTTAGCGCTGCCCGTGGCCGGCTTTTTTCCCCCTTGGAAAGCTCCCCCGGCACCTGGAAAGCTCCCAGGCAGGTGGGAGAAAGGCAGGAGCGTGCGGCAGATCCCCCGGTGCACACACACAGACACACACACCCCACCACTCATCCCTTTTGTCTCCCCGTTCCCACTCTGCCCTTCTCCCCCGCATCCCGCCCACCCCGCTCTCTCACTCCGGGATGGCTCACGGCTCGCCGGGTGATGGATTCACCGGATCCTGACCTCGGCTTCTCCTCAAGGAACCACCTCGGCGCGGAGCATCCACCGCCTCGCCCTCCCCTCCCTCCCCGCAGCCAAACCCGGCCGCTGGAACACGGAAAAATGGGGGAGCCAGGGTGGGAAATCCGGGACACCCCGTCCCGCCCCGCAGCCTGGGATGGGATTTCTCCGGCAAGGTCGGTGGGGGGATCCCCTCTCCGAGAGGAGAAAAGGCGCCGATGGGCAGAGAAAGCCCCTCTGGGTCGGCCAGAAGCTGCTGCATCTCCCCCCACCAACACACACACACATCCCTTCCCTGTCGCTGTTGCAACATTCCTGCCAGGATCCATGGAGAGCTCCATCCTGTCGTGCCGGGAATGAGCAGCAGCATCTGCCGGGTTCGAATCGGGAGCCCGGCATCCCAATCCCATGCCATGCCGTGCCAGTAACCCCAAAGCGGGATAATCCCTGACCAGGTCGTGCCTGAGTGGCATTAAAAAAAAAAAAAA
>NW_020956989.1:91890-98081 GCF_003031625.1 Empidonax traillii
AAAAAAAAAACCAAAAACATAAAAAAAAAATCTTCAAGCCTGATGGTTCTTTATTACTAAAATCAGGAATAAATAACTCTGGCCACAATAGTAGTCCCTCATTTCTCATTTATTTATTTATTTATTTATTTCCTATTTTATTTTTTACCCTTCTTCCTTTTTTCCTTTCTTTTTTTTCGCCCATCTCTCTTTTTTTCTGCCCTTATTTTCTTGTCTCTTACTTTTCTCCCCTTTTTTTCTTGTTTCCCCTTTTTTCCCTTTCTTTTTGTTTCACATTTTTTTACTTTATCTTGTTTTTTCCTCTTTTTTTCCTGTTTTCCTTCTTTCCTTTTTCCTTTCTTTCCCTTCCTTCTTTCCCCCTTCTTTTTTTTTCTCTTTTTTTTTCTTCTTTTTTTCCCTTTTTCTTCCTTTTCCCCCTTTCTTCCCCCCCCCCATTTTTTCTCCCCTTCTTTTATTTTCCCTTATTTTTCCATTTTCCTTATTTTCCTCTTTCCTCCTTTTTTCCTTTTTCCTTTTTTCTCTTTTCTTCCCCATATCTTTTTCTCCCCTTCTTTTATTTTCTCTTATTTTTTCTTTTTTTTTCCTTTTCTATTTTCCTTTTTACCTCTTTTATTCTTCTTTTCATTTCTTTTTGTTCCCATCTTTTTCCCTCTCCTTTTATTTTCCCCTTTCACCCTCTTCTTTTTCCTATTTTCATCTCCCCTTTTTTCCTTTTTCATTTTCCTTTTTCGTTTCTTTTTCCCATTTTTTTCTCCCCTTTTATTTTTCTTTTTTTTTTATTCTTTATTATTATTTTTCTTTTTTTTTTTTTTTTTTTTTTTTTTTTTTTTTTTTTTTTTTTTTTTTTTTTTTTTTTTTTTTTTTTTTTTTTTTTTTTTTTTTTTTTTTTTTTTTTCTTTTTTCTTTTTCCTTTTTTTCTTTCTTTTTTTTTCTTTTTTTTTCTCCACTTTTATTTTCCCTTATTTTTTCCTTTCTTTTTTTCCCCCCTAGTGTCCTTCTATTATTTTTCCCCCTCCCCTCAATTTTGACCCAGCTAAAGCCAAAAATCTCTGTGGGAAAAATGTCATTTTCCAGCCAGGACCAGCCCTTACTGAGAGACAACTTCCATGAGGAGAGGGGAATGGAGTAAATTCCCATAATCACGTGGAGACAAACAAGGAAAATCCTCATGTCAGGATCACTCCTGTGGCTGCCCCATCCCTGGAAGTGTCCAAGGCCAGGTTGGACGGGGCTTGGAGCAACCTGGGCTGGTGGAAGGTGTCCCTGCCCATGGCAGGGGGTTGGAATTCCATGATCTTTCAGGTTCCTTCCAACCCAAACCATTCCAGGATTCTCTGATCTCCAACCTGAGACCACCAAGTTGTGTTCAGCGGGGTGGGAATGATACACCAAAGAGCTGTGATGGGATTTTTGGGGAAGGAAAACTCCTGGAGAGCTTTACACACCAACTCTCCCCCAGCTCCTTCCAGCCCTGGTCCAAGATGGTTTTTAGTGCTGGTTGGGGCCTCACAGATCCAGAAAGAAGAAATCAATCCAGTCCCCTGCTTGCTTTTCCCATCCTTCTGTTTCCCTCAAGCTTCCCTGCTGTTCCTACTTATCCACCCCTCATTTACAGGTACTTCAAGAACGGGAATGGAAAAGCTGGGACTAGGAGGAGGAGCTGAACGAGGCTCCAGAAGTGACCCAACCTCACCCCTGCCACCACTGGTGCTGCAGCCTCCCCATCCCCACGGGAGGCAGCTGCTCCCTCCTTTCCTGGAGCCGAGGAGACACAATTCCTGCCCTGATTCCAGCTGTGCTTCCCTCATGGCTCGGGGAGATCAGAGGCAGAAAGCAAAGATGCCGAGAGGAAATGCTCTGTTAACAGCGATGCATGGTGGGCACGGAAAGAAGAGAAAGAAATCAGGAGAAGAAAAAGGGAAACGTGGGAAATAAAGGTAAATCGAGTCACAACTCAGGGATAGAATTGTTAAAAATAGGTGAGCAGTGGCCTAGTTTGTGTCTTCTCGGTGAGAGGAGAGAGCTGAGGACTGATGGAGCTCTGGAGATGTGGATTTGGCTGGGAACAGCATCCTTGTGTCCCTCTGGGATCGTGGAAATGCTGTGTGTCCCTCTGTGATGCTTCAATGGATCCCACTGAAAAGAGCCACAATCTCCACAAGATGAGTTCTAATAAAGCATTTGGTTTTTTTCCTTTTCTTTAGGAATGTGCCAGCACTGAGGAGACCTGAATGGAAATCCTACTGCCAGATCAGCATCTGAACCTGCCTGGGGTGTTGTCCAAAGACACTTTTGTGGCCAAATCCTTGAAAAGTTTGAAAATCCTTTAGATTTCAGTCTAAATGAGGGAAAATAAAGCATTTAGGGGGTGGTTTGTGAAGATAAACTACCCATCTACTCACCCAGTTAATAACTGATCCGTGGCTCAGGCAGAAAGGAAAATGTTGGGATGAACAGAAGCTTAAACTATGGATATCTGCAGATGGAGGGATCTGATCCTGAAAACAGGATTAAATCCTATTTAGCTTGTCCCTGTTATGAATCTGGAGTTGTCTAACCCAGTCCAGGAGCATCAGGCACTGGGGAGTGAACAGGGAACTTGGGAATGAGATTAACATGGAGGTGTCCAAACTAACCAGGCAATTCCACGTGCAAAGAGGCTTCTGCTTCCATTCCCTGAGCATTCCTTAACTTCCTCTGGCATATCCCTCATGGCAACAGAGCTGTTGCCACTCACAGGAGAGGCAGGACCATGGAATTTGGTGTGGAAAAGGGGCTGTGGTGGAATCTCCATGGCTCTGGCTGCTACCAACTACAACAAGGCAAGGTTATCTCATATGGCCACAGGATTATCCCATTGCTCCCTCCTGCCCACAGCCCACAGCAGGGAATCTACAGCTTGGAAATCTTCCCATGATGGAAAAACAGGGCTCCCACCACCCCTGAAGTCCTTCCCAGGAGGAAAAAAAAATCCATGTACGTGCTGAGAGAAGCGAAGGAGAAGCTTGACACGGATTCACCCACGGGAGCAGCAAGATGTGTGTGAGGAGCAGGAGAAGGAAAAACAGCCTGAGCCCTTCTCTCCTCATCATCTGAGTGGCTGGTGCTGCCAAAGCTTCCAGTCATCACCACGGGTAGGATTTGATGCCACCACTGAGGACAACGTCCTGTTTTCCCTGAGTGGCTGTGACCTCCCAGTGCTCCTCCACCCCCACCACCGAGCTCAGAAACCCAGAGAGAAATGGAAAAGCAAAGGCAGGGCTGCAGGGGAAGGTGGAATCGGCTCCGTGGACCACAGAGGGCTCAGAGATCAGCGGGGTCACATCCTCTTGGCGGGTGACGAGGAGCAAAGCTCTCCTGGACCGGTGGGACCCTGTCAGCCAAGCCCCATCAGCAGAGGAACCAGCTCTGTGAGCGTCACAGCCACCTCACTGCTTTCCCTTATTTAGCAGACCTGCCATCCTCAGCGTTTGCTGCTGAGGAGGAGGGAAAAAAAAAAACCACCAAACCCATAAACTTCTCCTGGAACACTCAGAGGGACACCCCAAAGAGGCGGGCGGGTGGGCGAGGAGTCAATTTGGCCAAAAGTGGGCCAAAGTCAGCTGGAAAACTCGCGGGCAGAGAAAATGTCGCAGCCCGGGAGTGAACGGGGCCCTTTGCCCTGGCAAGGATTGCTCTCTGCCAGCTCCTCAGTGAGGCGAACGAGGCTCATTTGGAGATGTCTTTCTGTTTGCGTTGACCTCAAAAGGGTCGTAACAGCCGAGAAGCAGGGCGTGAAAAATCCTGCTGCGTCCTTTGACTTGCCCGCTGTAGCCTCGGGCAGGACTGAGGAGCCAAAAAAAAAAAAAAAAAAAAAAAAAAAAAAAAAAAAAAAAAAAAAAAAAAAAGCATCACGAGCAGATAGAGACTCATTAACATTTCCTCTGCCCTGCGAGGAAGGGGGGAAAAAAACAACAAACATCTCATTAAAGGAGGAGAGGAGAGAATTATAAAACACGGAAGATATTTTTAGCCCGAAAACAAAGCACTCTCCCTTCCCCTCGAAGTAGGGCTTTCCAGATGAAAAGGAATAAGGAGAGAACTCGCAGGGCTCCTCTCTGCAGCAGGAGGAGGGGCGCTGATGACAATCATCATTATTGTGGTTAATATTGATGGTGGCGCTGGTAAAGGGGGGTGCCCTTGGATTCCCAGTTGATTCCACACCTTGCCAATGACGTCCTGGGGGATGATGGGTGGCCAGGAACAATGGAGCCACTGACGTGAACCCTGTTTTGAATGCAAAACTCCGTGGTTTGAGTGCAATAAAGTGTTCCAGAGCTGGGCACGGATGAATAGACACGTACGGTGCAAATTAAACGGGTTATTCTTTCCCCCTCGCCCCACTCTGTTTCTTTCTTTACAAATTTCAAAGCCCAACACCTTGGTTTCCTTCTCGTTTTATTGCCTGCTTGATGGTTTTTGCTACCAAACAAACGACTGGGCAGCTTTGTCTGGTGAGCTATGGGAGGGTCAAAAGGGATTAAAAGGATGTGGAGGCAGAAAGGGGGGAATTTTAATTCTTTGTTTTCTTCTTTTTCTCTCTCTCTCTTTTTTTTTTTTTTTTTTTCTTGTGGGAGGAAGCAATTCTGGAAGGGAAAAGGAAAATTCTAGCACAGCAAATATAGGATAATGCAGAAAATCCCTTGTTCACCAGTAGGAAATAATAGTTCCTGCAAGGATATGGGCTCAACTTCCCACAGGCCTTCAGGCTTCTAACTTTTGGTCCTGGGTGATAGAAATGGTCCTCCAGGCAGCAGTTGAGAGAAGGAACACAATGCACATCCCAAGGAATAATTGGAGAGGGATCCTGGCACCACAGGAGGGTGATCCAGCATTTCCAGCCTCCTCCAGAGCTCTCCAGGGCATCTAGTTCTAAAAAGGCAGCACAAATCAGCTGCACCACAAACTTTCCCGAGCCCTGGGATCTCCCCCTTCTCTCTCACCCCCCTGACAGGTTCATCTGGCTCAGGATCGTCTCCAAGCTGGAGTGAAATGTGTTGCCAGAAGGCAAGACACTCGTCCAGATGAGGTGGCAAAGGGTTGTCAACCTAAAAAAAAGAACCCTTCCAGCCCCAGCACATTTGCTCTAAGGCAGTAAAACCTCACACCCTGCACTGATGCTGGGGGGGGGGTGAGGGACACGAGGCTCTGGGTGCAAAGTGACAGCACCAGGGAAGGTGCCAGCGCTGGCTGGGCCTCAGTGTCCCTTCTCCTGGTCCCCATCCCCGCGTGGGTTCTCCTGCCTCGCTGCCATGTGCTGCCTCTAATGCCTCTGTTGGCTCTTCTCTTTCTCTCTCCTCGTTTTTTTGGGGTTTTTTTTTGTGTTTTTTTGGGTCTGGTCCCAATCTGCTGGGGTTTAAAACTGTTCTCAGGAAGCTCTAGGGAGACAACCCACGTTGACACCATCCCTGCTGAGCTCTGAGATGTGGCTCTTTGCTATTTTCTCTCCTTCCCTTGCCTCCTGCTCGGCTTTTTGGGAGGAAACTGCTCGCTGATCACCCTCATACCCACTTCCCACTTCCCTTCTTGTTCCTCTTGGCCTTGCACCTCCTGTGGCCACCCAGACAAGCCCTGCTGTCTGCTCCGGCCACCTCATTGACATCTCCCCTGAGACCGAGCAGGTATTTCCAACAGAATTCCAACTTCTCCTTTGTGAGACCCTGGGATGAAGCTGCTGTGGCTTCTGAGCCTCCTCCCACCCTGCCCCAGTCCATGGATCTTGTCATTCCACGCCTGTCTGTGTCTCAGTGCCTGGAATCTGCCTGTCTGCCTCAAACTGTCTCCCTCCATCACCTCCCAGCATCTCCCTCCTCCCTTTGCTTCCGGCTCCCCTCTCTCCTCCTCCTCTTCCCACTCACCTTCCCTTAATTAGAAACACAATGAAAATGCTTATCACACATGTCTTAATCAGCAGCTCTGTTCCCCAGCAGGTCCAGAAGGAAAACCCCCATTCCCTCCTCGCTTCTCCTGCTTCCCCCACCACCTCCACAGCATCAGGGGAGTGATTAGAAGAGCTCTGTGAATGAGATTAACCCAGAGACCTGGAAAAGCTGGAGGGAAGGGCCAAGGGAAGCAGGATGATATTCAGCAAGGAATAATTCTGTGCCTGGGAAGAAAGAGTCCCTGGCAGAGCTGGACCTGGGAGTGCTGGG
>NW_020956989.1:98482-99962 GCF_003031625.1 Empidonax traillii
CCCCCACCACCTCCACAGCATCAGGGGAGTGATTAGAAGAGCTCTGTGAATGAGATTAACCCAGAGACCTGGAAAAGCTGGAGGGAAGGGCCAAGGGAAGCAGGATGATATTCAGCAAGGAATAATTCTGTGCCTGGGAAGAAAGAGTCCCTGGCAGAGCTGGACCTGGGAGTGCTGGGGCACAGCAGGTTGAGGATGATCCTGGCAGGAAAAAAAAACTATCCTGGAGTGTGGGAGCGTAAGGACAATCAGGAGATCAATGAAAGGGTTTACACCCCTCTAGTCAGGGCATTTTAGATCATATTAAGTTGCTGCAACCAGATTTAGCCCTCTTAGGACATGACAGTGGTCAAATGGAAGGAGTTCAGGCCACTGAGACGGTCAGAGCATCTGCCTGGTGTGGGACCAGGGCCTGTCCAGCCTGGAGAAGTGATGGATTTTGAGGTCCTAACTGCAGTGGGAAGGTTATCAAGGAGGTGGAACCAGGATCTTCACAGACATTGGGTGTAAATTCAAACAAGACACTCAGTTTGGGTACAAGGAGAAAGGTTTTCCCTTTGAGCAACTCCCATCCCTGGGGTTTTCAACATCTAAAACCTGAACCATCTCACCTGACCCAGCAGCTGACTCAACTTTAGAGTAGGAGGTTGAGCTGGAGACCTCCTGAGGTCCTTTTCATCCTCAGTAATCCCAAAATCCAGAGCTAAGTGTCAAACGAGGCCATTCAGATCAGTGATTTCCCCCCCAAAAAGGGAGGGAAATCAAAAAGGGAGAAGCAAAGGGAGGCAGCAGGGTCTGTGTCATGGAACAATCTCTCCAATCCATGGTATCTCTTACTGGCAATGCAGGTTTGAGGGAGGCTTTCTGGGGTACAGAGACAGCATAAAAGGCTTCAGATCTGTCCCAAACCCTCAGATGATTGACATCAGGCTTCTTCCCAACAGAAAACACAGATGTCCTAAAATTTCACGCTTAGGAAAACTGGGTGAAAGTGGAGGAGTAAGGAAAAGAGAGGGCAGTCAAATAAGTGTCATAATACGTGTGGGGGAAGAAGTGGCATCGGGAGGCTCTGCTGGATTAGGAATTCTGCATTTTGTTCCCTTCCCCACTCACTGTCACTCCCCCTTCAGCCAAACCACGCAGCCCTTCTAGGTCATCTTGCTGTTGTCCCAAATAACTGCCCTGTGCCCTGAGCCCCCGAGTCTGTCCCTGTGCCAGCACCTGGTAAGGAGCAGACACATCCCTTCCTGCACCACATGGATATGGGGGGAAAGGGAATCCCTGTCCCTCGTGCCCTCCAGGCTCAGCCACCAACAGTTTGCTCCAAGGGGTCTCTGCTTTGACCTGAGGTCACTGAGATCTCCTTCCAGCAGGACTTTAATGAAAGATTCTCCTCCTCCTCCTCTTTTCTCTCTTCCAAGGTGGCTGCATTCCCACCAGGAAACATGTGGGAGTGAGGATCCATCCTAATCCTCCCTGG
>NW_020956989.1:100435-109171 GCF_003031625.1 Empidonax traillii
ACCAGTGCCTGAGAAAGTCCAGATCGTTCCACTTTGTGCTGAGGTGGCTCCTTTGAGTGTTTCCCCCCTCTGCTTCGCACCCCCCCTCCCCCCCCTTTCTTTTTTTTTTTTTGTTTTCTTTCCCTCTTTTCTTTTCTTTTCTTTTCCTGCTGATTTACCACCGTTCCCGGGGATTTGCATTAGGAGCGAGCTCACCCCGTGTGTGTGTGTGTGTGTGAATATTTGGGGGTGTGAGGGGGGGGGAGGGGGAGGGGGGAAGAAACGCGTCTGCCCGTGTGTGACACACCGAATTCCTCCTCATGTGAGCCCTGCCAGGGGAAAGCACGTTTAGGGTGACCTTGCTGAGTAAATAGTTGTGGAATGAATAAGTGCTTTTCCCGCAGCCCGAGAGGCGGAAGGTGCGATTACTCATCCATCCCTCCAACTGTCTCCAGCACCTTTCAAGTGCTTCTCGCGTCGAGTCTGGGGGCGTGAGCGAGGGGGTGGGAAGCGAGGGGAGGCTGCCAAAATCTGGGTTGCCACAGACACCGGCCCCGCTTCTCCTCCAATGAGCGCTGCGCTGAGAGTGCGGGAGGAGGCAGAGCACCACCCACATGTTGAGCCCTGCGGAGTATAAGTAGATGGAGGAGCCTGGACTAGTGGCAGTTCAGGCAGGGAAGAGAAGCAGCTCTTTGCATCTCTAGTGGAAAAGCGTTTCTCCTGCCTCACCAAGTTTTACCCGAGGAGGAATCGCCCGGATCTTTGCAGCGGCTCCTTCGTGCGTTTTTCTCCCAGCGAGGACTTTGCGCCGTCGAAGATAAGACTGGACGTCTTATCCAACTCCTCTCCTTGTTCCTGGAGGATCCTGGTTCTCTCTGGGACACGCTGAGCGCTCAAGACCGGAGTTTCCAGCTGGGCACCGGGAGAAATTTGCCTCCAACTCTCAGTCTGGGATCCACGGGGACCGACCGGCTCGCTTTGCGGTGATTTCTGATTTGGTTGTGTTTGTGTGGAAAAGTCCTTGGAGGGGGGTTTAGGAGTCTCTGTGTGTCTCTCAGGAAGTGCCGTGGTGGGGGTTTTTGGGAGCCAGCTCCAGTGCCAGGGCTCATAACCCAGTTCTTTGCCTGTTTGACACTCGCCCGGTCGCAACCATGCAGTTGGATAATGTCACCAACGCGGGCATCCACTCCTTCCAGGGGCACCGGGGAGTGGCCAACAAGCCCAATGTGATCCTGCAGATTGGGAAGTGCAGGGCAGAGATGCTGGAGCACGTCAGGAGGACCCACAGGCACCTCCTGACCGAGGTCTCCAAGCAGGTGGAGCGGGAGCTGAAGGGTTTGCAGAAATCCGTGGGGAAGTTGGAGAACAACTTAGAGGACCATGTGCCAACTGAAAACCAGAGGTGGAAGAAGTCCATCAAGGCCTGCCTGGCCAGGTGCCAGGAGACCATTGCCCACCTGGAGAGGTGGGTCAAGAGGGAGATGAATGTTTGGAAGGAGGTGTTTTTCCGCCTGGAAAAGTGGGCTGACCGCCTGGAGTCCATGGGGGGCAAATACTGCCCCGGGGACCAGGGCAAGCAGACGGTGTCCGTGGGGGTGGGAGGCCCCGAGATCAGGCCGAGTGAGGGGGAGATTTATGACTATGCCCTCGACATGAGCCAAATGTATGCCCTGACCCCTCCCCCCGGGGAGGTGCCCAGCATCCCCCAGGGCCACGATTCCTACCAGTGGGTCTCGGTGTCCGAGGATGCTCCGGCCTCCCCGGTGGAGACCCAGGTGTTTGAGGATCCCCGGGAGTTCCTGAGCCACTTGGAGGAATACTTAAAGCAGGTGGGTGGGACTGAGGAGTACTGGCTGTCTCAGATCCAAAACCACATGAATGGCCCAGCTAAAAAGTGGTGGGAATACAAACAGGACTCTGTCAAGAACTGGGTGGAGTTCAAGAAGGAGTTCCTGCAGTACAGCGAGGGCACCCTGACTAGGGATGCCATCAAAAGGGAGCTGGATTTGCCCCAGAAAGAGGGGGAGCCCCTGGATCAGTTCCTTTGGCGCAAGAGGGACTTGTACCAGACCCTCTACGTTGATGCAGACGAGGAGGAGATCATCCAGTACGTGGTAGGAACCCTCCAGCCCAAACTGAAGCGCTTCCTGAGCTACCCCTTGCCCAAGACCTTAGAGCAGCTGATCCAAAGAGGCAAGGAGGTCCAGGGCAACATGGAGCACTCCGAGGAGCCCAGCCCACAGAGGACCCCTGAGGTCCAGGCAGGGGATTCCGTGGAGACCGTGCCCCCCTCCACCACCGCCAGCCCCGTGCCGAGCAACGGGACCCAACCCGAGCCCCCCAGCCCCCCGGCCACCGTCATATGAGCTGCCCTGCAGCGGTCTGGGTGAAGTGCAAGGGAGAAGGGGGCTTATTTAGGAAGCTTCTCCTCGGGGAGAGGCTCTGGCTGAGACGGGACATGAGGTGTGCTCAGCCCAAGAGCCCCGAGCGGAGGGGTTACCTTTGCTCGCGGGGGGAGGGAGGTGGTGGGGCACGGGCACCTCAGGGTGGGGTCGCCCCCCCTCAGCTGAGCCCTGCAATGCAGTGGTGCTGGAGACCCTGCTGGCACCGCTGGGGGGAACAGAACATTTTACGAGACCCCTGACAAGAAACCAGAGACAATTCCCAACTTGTGGAGCGGCCGCTCGGCGCTGGCGGCTCTCCAGGGCTTCGCTCGAGTGCAGCAATTGGCTGAGGGTTCCTACCCAGCTGGATCTCTCCTTTTCCTTCTCTCCTCCCCTCTTCTCAGGAGGTGTCCCTGTCCTGAGGACACGGCTTTCTTTTGACCCTTGCCTGTTTCCGATTAACCACCGGGCTTCTGCTCTCTCTTTGCAATCTCCTGCTCTTACTCGCTCCAAAGGATTAAATTAAATTTTTTTGATTATTTTTTTTTTGTTGTTCTGAGAAGAAAAAAAATAATTCCTATTACTTCAGGAGATGAAAGCTTTGAGAATCTGGATTATTTTTGGTGGTTTTCATTTCACTGCACCTAATACCTGCTTTAATGTGTTTCCTCTCCAGAGGCTTTATTGGTTTACTCCTTGTCTTAGTTTCTGCTTGTTCCAATCAAGGCCACTGCAGTGCAGAGGCAAATTTCACCCTTTCCCTGCACATTATCCTGTGCATTCAGCAGGAAACAGATTTCCTAATTAAATTCTGGGCTCATTTATGGAAGGAGCAGTCTGCTTCCTCTCCGAGAGAGAGGCCAGGAGGGGAGGGGAGGCACCAGAGCTCTTTTGAGAGGGTGGGGGGAAGGGAAGGGAAACCCAAATCCTTATTCTTTGAACGAAACAAACAAACACATCCCAAATTCAGAGCAAAACATCCCCAGAGCAGCAAATCGAGTCCACCCTGATGTGTGGAGGCAGCAGCAGCTTTTGCCACCTAAAAGCAAAGAGAAGTGAAGAGAGGACGTGCGTGCCCAGCACAGCTCCAGCAAAGAACTTCTGCTCACACAGACAGGCTCAAAAGGCTCTTGGAAAGCCTGGAATCCCTGTCCTGAAGCACCTTAGGACAGAGCAGTGTCTGCTCACCAAGAACTTCCTACAACATCTCACCGTGTGTGGAGGTGGGCTTGGACTTAGTGACTTTTTCTGCTAAATGCTCAGCGCTCACCTGTGGCCAGAGTTTGAGGATGGGACTTCAAAGATATTCATGAAGTTTGGCTCTTTAAAGCTTCTGGAGGCTGGAGCAGCATCCTGAGCATCATCTGCATTCACCAGCAGCCCAGATGAACAGCACCCATGCAGGAGGTGGAGCGAGGATGCAGCAGCAGGAGCGGCCCTGGGATGCTCCTGGCACTGCCACAGCAAGGACACGTGGCACTGGTGGCTCACAAGGCCTTGGGTGTGACTCCTTCCAAGAGGCTGAAGGTAAGGGCACTCTCTGCATTCGCTTCTCAGACCTAAAATAGCCAGGGCCCATCCAGCAGGAAGCTTGCACTGGGACAAAAACTAGCCTGGAATGGGACATGAAGCATCAGGGTTGGGAGAAAGGGGAAGGGAGAGGCAACCAAAGGGGAAAGGCAGGACAAGGAGTGGGAAAAGTTTCCAAGGAGGGCAGGATGTTGCACTTTCTCATAAATACGGGGAGGAAATGGGAAGCTTCTTCATTAGCTCCCCCTGAGGACCTGCCACGTGAAGCTCTGGGCTGGGATGACACGACACAGGTCCACGCACAGCCCAAAGGAGATGCAGGCCTGCTCTGCCTCCCTGAGAGGAGCTTGCCTTGGGAAATGTGGGGGCCCTCCTCTCACTTGTTGGGGGTGAGCTGGTTTGTGAGCAGCTCTGCCTGCAGAGAGAGGAGCATTTCTCACTAATGCCCTGGGATGAGTGATGGGGGAGTGGGTGTCACTGCTGAGGATGAGCTGGCCAGGCATTACAAACATGATCTCCTCTCGGTTGCAGTGACTCACTCCGATCCTGCTCGGAGAAGGAATCACTTCACAGCACCCGGGAATTGGAAGGAAAGGCCCAGCAAAACCTTCAAAGCCAAGGATTTGACATCAGACCTGCTCTCGGGGTCCACAGCCACCGGCTACCAGCTCCACCAGCTGAAGGAACGACTGGCACAGGTAATTATCTCCCATATCACCCTGTGGGACTTTCCCAGCCTCCCCCGTGCCCTGAGACACTGAACAGCCCCGTGCTGGTCCTCAGACCTCAGCCCTGGTGGTTGCAAGAGGTTGACACCACCAGAGGGGTGGCATTTCAGCTCCTTGGTGTCAGAACCCAAGCACCAGCCCCAGTGATTAACAGGGGGACAGTTCATATCATGGCTTTCCCTCTGCTGGACCATTGACAAATCCTTGGACACCAATACCCGGTGGGTCCTCCAGGCTGAAGGCACTTCATGGGCACAGCTAAATCTAATCCCATCTCCTGAGAAATGCCCTTTATTCTCTTCTTTAGAGATCTAATCAGAGCTGCTGCACTTTTTTTTTTTCTCTCTGTTTTACAGCAATCCCTGCTGCTGTTGCTGAGCTTCCTTCTCTGTGTCCAAGAGCTTTCCCAGGGAAGAAGCTGCAGGAAGACAGAGGGCAATTCCTGCACCAAAGCGTTCAAGGTGCTGAGAGCCCCAACGAAAGGGGGAAGCCACTCCCAACAGCGCAAAGAAAAGTCTGAGCTGCTCCAGGTGTTCCAAGCACAGAAGAAAGTGCTGAGAATGGGAGGAGAAGTCAAGAGGCCAGAAGAGAAGAACCAAGTCCAGGTTTTGGGGACAGCAAGGATGCTGGGCTTGTGCTGACTGACTGTGTGTTGAGACGACACCAAACCTCTGCGATTTGGGGCCGCTGGGGACTCACTTCGAGGACTCTTCACCAGATTCTCAGCTCCAAAACAAAAAAAAAACTTTCCTGATTAACTTTGCCAAAAGGCTGACCCTTCTTAGGCTACGAACCCTCCAGGCTGTCAATGCTGTAACTCATTTTTCCTGAGTTTTTTTTATTTTTGGGGAGGGAGCTTCATTTCATGCGGGTACCAGTTTCAAACCTCAAAGGGCTCCGGAGGTTTCGGGGAAGCATCTCGGTGCTCCTGATGCTTGCCTGAACTCTTGGAGCCTGCACAGCTGTCTTGGGAGGCAGCAAGAGCTCTCTGGATCTGCTTGGGGGCCAGAGTTACTGCAAGAACTGGGGTTCTTGTGCTGGCTCTGGTGGTGGGACTGGTTTCCATCCAGACCCAGGGAGCCTAAAGAGACGAGTGAGTCACACGAGGCAGTTTTGGTTCACATCTCAGCTCAAGAGGTCCAGTTGGTTCCTCTCTCTTCCAGAGCCAGCTGTCCTGGGTGGGTGGGTGTGTGTGGGTGTGTGGGTGTGTCACTGTGGGGGTGCAAACAAATCCACCTCAGCTCCGTTCTGGGGTGGACCTGAGGTACATTCCAACAAGGCTCAGCAAAAATGGCCAGGACCGGAAAATTCTGGAAAAACCATGTCAAGCCAGACTCCACAGGCATCATCTCAAGGTCGGAATGATGTTTGATTTTGAGGTGCTTAATTTTCACAGTCCCTTTCAAGGGACTTGTCTGCCTCAATAGGCACTTTATTTTGTTTTATTTTCCAGAGGCTTTCCTGCCTTTTTAATGAATTAGCTTGTCTGTGCTACTTGGTTGGTTGGTCCTGGGGTTCATTCATTTTTCAGCTGACTTTTTTGGAGTGCGAAGAACCGAATCTCCTGGACTGATTTTATTTCAATTGTTGCTCCTGGCAAACTGGAGCTTTACTTGTAGCAGCCTGGTTTCTATTACCAGCCTCTCCAGGAAGGGCTGGTAGTTTATTTTCCTTGGGGCAGAGCCACGTGAGTGAAGAAGTGTGGATGTGTCTTGTCCCTGAAACTTCAGCAGATTTCAACCACTGCATTTTTTTTTTTCTCCTCCTCTGAGGGGGGGTTTTACATTGGAACTCTGACAAAACTTCTTTAGAGGTTTTTATTTTTACTAGAGATCTTCTTAATTCCAGCGACCTTGTACAAAAGGCAAACCCACTGAATCGCTGCAGGTTGTAGGGGTTGAAGCCAAAGGTCTTTGTAAGCCAACATCACCTGCCCTGGACCTGACTGTATCAGGCAGTTTATTCCTCATGTGTCATGTTGGAGTTACAAGATCACCCCCCCCCCAAGCCACTAGAACCTGTCAATAGAATAGTGCTACACTCTATTTGCTATTGTAGCAAAGCCTTTTGTAGATTTATACAATAAAACTTTGAAATATTCTGCTTCAAAGGTTTTGTGCTTTGCCTTCCTTGGTTTACGGGCAGCACAAGCACCTGCTGCCCTCTGAAAGTTTGGTTCTGTCAGCCCTTTGGGCTCACTTGACTTCAGAAAAATCCTTGCAGAGGAGGGGTTGGATGTGGAGAACGGGGAGGTGTTTTGAGGGAGTTGTTTGGCTTCTCAGATTGAGTCACACGAGGTGGGAGCAGTCCCTGGTGGGACTGTGGGTTGTTCAGGAGGGCTCTTGTGGGGCACAGCTGAGAGCAAGGCTGTTGAAACAGGAGGGAATCACATTCCCACCCCTTTGTGAGAAATAATAAGCACAGAAGAGCTGAGGCGAGTGAGGACAAGGTAAAGAAATCTCTAAACCCTCACTCAGCTCTACTTGACCTCCCAAGAGGCTTCAGTGGGGGAGAAAACCAGCACCCAGCAGCACAGAGCCCCAGGAGAAACTCAGCCTGGTGCTCTGGTCACTGATGCATTTCCAGCTCCTTGGGTTCATTATCTGTAAAACAATCCCTGGGCCATCCAGGCTGGAGGCAGGAACATGCAGGAACAGAGCAGGGGATGGAGCTCTGAGTGATTTAAACTGAAATGAGGTGGGTTTTTTTGGTGTTTTTTTTTTTTTTTTTTGCAGTAGGTTGGGCTCAAATTTCTGGCAGATGTTCCAAGGATAGAGGACTCTGCTCTGCCTCTGCAAATCCTGCCTCTTCTGGAAAGGTTTTGCACTCAGGGGGATTTAGCCCCCATTGCCTGCTCTGTCCCTGCTCACTCCCCAGCAGGGATGGGGTTGGGAATACCAGGGGTGTGAGCAATGAGTTCTTGGATGGGTCAGCTGGGAAAACCAATGGACTCATCCCTTTCCCAACAGGGAATAAACGTGCCCTGCCAAGTGAAAGCCCAGAGCTTCCCAGCCTTCTGAGCTCAGACAGGGAAGGCAGAAAAGGTCTGATGGCCAAAAGGAGACCTGTCAAGCTTTGCATCTCCAGCTCTTTACAGCTCATCCAACCACAAAATCCTTGCAGGAGAGGGGAGGAAGCTTTGAAGGTGCAGTTTAGTTCCTCTGCTGAGCTCCAGCCACTCCTGGCATCAGTAAAACGGGGGAAAACAAGCTTTGAGGGGATAAACCATCACAGGGGTCCAGCCAGTGCCACCCCATCCTGCGACAGTGCAGAGAACCTGGGCAGGAGAGCAGGTTTAGACTCCTCATGGTCTCTGGACATGGCCAAATGGGACATGACCAACCTGATGCCTTGAAAAGCAAAAAACAAGAGCTGCACCAACCCTGCCAGAGTTCAGGAAGAGTTTGGACAACACTCTCAGGCACATGATGGGATTCTTTGGGGTTGTCCTGTGCAGGGACACGAGCTGGACTTTGATGATCCTTGTGGGTGCCTTCCAGCTCAGGATATTCAAGGATCTGATGCTCAGCTGGAGGTGCTGAGCTTTTCCAGCAGAGGGGGGCAGAACTCCACTGTTCACTGTGGGAATTAAAACTGGGAAAAAGCACAAAAAAAGGGGGAAAATCTGTCCTTGTCACCATCCATCCTCAGGTGGCCCACTCCAGCTCATCCACAAGATCAGTGGTTGATCAGTGAGGGAGATCTGAGGGAAGGGGCAATGAGAGGTTGGTGTGGAGAGGTGAGAACAACCTATGGCCAAATTACAGTGGAGGAAGATGGACAGGATGGAGATGCCCTGCTGGGGGAGCTGAGAAAGGTGAATGAGGCTGGAAAATTCCTGCCTGTGCCAGACAAACTCACTTGGTCTCCAATTTTATTCCACAGCCTCCAGATTTGACTCCAGTAATTGTTATTTGCTCTCATTCCGACAGTTCCAGGTGAAAATGCCCGGAGAGTCACTGGACCTACACCTTTAATTAATGAAAAAATGCCTTATTTCTGCTCCTGGCTCTAGGACTAGGGAGTCACCTGGAAGAGATGTAGCCCAGTGATGGATGAACTGCCTCAAACTGGTTGAAATCCCCTCCAAAATCAGAGTGGGAACCACCCCTGTG
>NW_020956989.1:110116-113735 GCF_003031625.1 Empidonax traillii
TTTTTTCTTCTATTTCCTTTTTTAATCAAAGAGATCACACCTGCCAGTGATGGAAATCATATTTATTGACTTTCCAGCCCAACTGCTCCCCCGGCTCTCCTTTTCCCAGCGAAGCAACGTTTAATTAGGAAGCTGTGAAACTCCCCATTATTGACACAATCGGCTCTAATGGCTCTAATGGCTCCACTTATCACCTCAAAACGCTGCTCTGATGAGCTTTGGGTGCTCACTCCGATCGTGTTTGTCTTAGACCTGTTCCTACAGATACTCATTGGTACTAAGAATGAGTTGCAGGTGACGTGGTTTTTACAGCTCTAATCTGTTAAAAATTGAAAATGTACCATCAGCTCAGTTCAGGAAATAATTTCTGATGATTATTATGGACGGCACAGTCATTTTCATTACTTTCTAGGCTATATTTAGGAATTTTTAAAATCCCATTAAGTTACGGTGACGGTGTAATATCGGTGTGTTTTTCAGTCTTTCCCTCTTCGATGTTTATTAAGTTTCTACTTGTGAATTTATTCTCCTGCAAGAGATCTGGGATAGCTGGGAAGGGTAGATGGGGCTCTCCAGTTGGCAGGGCTGAGCAAGAGGCTGATCCAGAGGGCATGGAATGACAGGACAAGGGGGAATGGCTTTAAGGTGAAGGAGGGTGTATTTAGATGGGATATTGGGAAGGAATTCCTGGCTGTGACAGCCCTGGCACAGGTTGCCCAGAGAAGCTGTGGCTGCCCCACCCCTGGAAGTGTCCAAGGATGTGTTGGAGCAACCTGGGACAGTGGAAGCTGTCCCTGGGCCCACGGCAGGCAGTGGAACTTGATGGTCTTGAAGGTCCCTTTCAACCCAAACCATTTTTAAAGTTGCAACCTAAAGTTTGGCTTTTCTGCTGGTGTCAAAATTGTCAGTGAATTTGGGCCCTCCAGGGAGCTGATTGGTAATTTTTCAAGAGTGTAACACAGGCTTTGCCAATCCTGATTGTAAAGAGGGATCATTCCCTGACCCTGTTGAGAAAATAACTTCATTTGGGGTAAGGAAGGGTTTCACACCATTCCAAAGGCACACAGAAAATTCTGAGTTCCTGAGCAGCAGAGGAGCACAGAGGATGCAAATCTTGCATCAGGAGAAATATTGGAATTTATTTATTTGAATAGTCAAGTCAGGAGAGGGCAAAAAAAAAAAAAGGGCAAGGTCAAGTCTGATGAGAAACTCTCCTGATAATTCAGTGGATTAAGAGGAAGTTGGAAAAAGAGATTTCTTCACTCACCAACTCAGCAGAAGCCTTTGAGTCCCAAAACAGTAAATTCCACTTCTTATCTGAGTTTTCTAACCTTTCTCTTGTTGTTTTCTTTCTTTGGTTTTGCTTTTGTTTGTTTTCCTTTTTTTTTTCCAAGTTAAAATCAGTTTTTAAGTGACCCTTCTTAGAAACAAACAGTCAAAAAGGACTGTTTTGAAAATGTCAAGATTCTATTACTTTAGAAAAACAAGAAATGCTTTATGCCAGCACGTGATTCTGTAAGATTCAGGACTAAATCAAAACTGATTTTCCAGGAACTTACACCTTGCATTTCGAGTATTTTATGTAATATTGTCTGATGGAAAATCTGCCCAAAATTCACCAAGTCTGTATCAGAAACTTGTAGGATTTTAGTGATTTTGGGAGTCTTTGGTTTTGCATGATATAAAACCATAAGATCATGGAATGGTTTAAGTTTGTTTGTTTGTTTGTTTCTTTCTTTCTTTCTTTCTTTCTTTCTTTCTTTCTCTCTTTCTTTTTCTCTTTCTCTCTTTTTCTCTTTCTCTCTCTCTATCTCTCTTTCTCTCTTTCCTTCTTTCTCTCTCTCTCTTTTTCTCTTTCTCTCTTTCTTTCTCTCTTTCTTTCTCTCTTTCTTTCTCTCTTTCTCTTTCTTTTTTTCCTTCTTTCTTTCCTTCTTTCTTTCTTCCTTCCTTTCTCTCTTTCTCCCTCTCTTTCTAAATTAATTCACCATGGTCCAAAGATCCTTCTCTCTGAGGACTCTCCTCCACAGAGAGTTCCAGGAAAGCAAATCCAAACTGAACCAAGGCACAGCTTTATAGCAAATTATTTGGAAGACTTTAAGACCTGGATCTTCAATCTACTTCACAGTCAAGGTGCCCTTAATTCAGTCTGATTCACTTCCCCTTGGCTTGGTCAGGAAGGCATGTCTAGACTGAATTAAACTTGAATTAATGCCCTCTTTGACCCTCATTAAGTTTGGACACCCAGGGGTTTGGTCTGGCCCGTGTTCTTCCACCAGAAAAGCCAACGCTGACAGCTGAGGGCACTGGAAGGCCGGAAAACTGCACAGAAACTGCTGGGAAAACATCCAAACCCAGACAATATTTTTACTAAAACCCAATTCCAGCAAATTCTGCTCCCTGACACTGGGGCAAGTTCCCTGGGAATCACTCTGTGGTGGATCCAGCCGGGCTGGATCAACCTCTGAGCAACCTGGTCTAGTGGGAGGTGATCCCTGGCAGGGGATTGGAATGAGCTGGTCTTGATGCTCCCTTCCAACCCAAACCATTCCATGACCCTGGGATACTGGGAGAGCTCCTCGGCTTTGTCTTTCCCACTGAAGGATCTTCTCCATGACAAGACCGCTCAAATCTTCCCGGGTTTTGCTTTGCCCCAGGGGGATCGTTTCCATCCCAGCCATTGCAAATGAAACTCAGATTAAACCTTAGATCAGCAAGCACGCCCAGAGTGCTGCAACATCACAGGACGTAGGAACAACCTAAACATCTGGAATTGCAGACAAATGCCATGAAAATCCAGGAAATGTTGCTTCCTGCAGGCTTTTCCTACGTGAGTTTTGAGCAGCTGGTAAATGTAATTTATTTTTTTTTTTACCAAATGTCACACATCAAGATCATGCAAACCCCACATTTTTCTAGGCAATCTTCCCCCCCCTTTTTCTTTTTTTTTTTTTAGCTTATTTTATTTTAAATCAAATTAGATAAAGAGGTCGAGCCCTTTCAATACCCCTGCTGGGTTTTTGCCTCCTAGATCCAGCAGGATGCTCCAAAGGAAACCACCAAGGGACACTGGTGCAGCTGAGTTCTCCATGGGGACCCACCCCCATGAAAAATGGGATATTTGGCACTTGTAGCAGCAGAAACCCCTCTCTGGAATCCCTTCCAGCCAAAGAATGGAGCTCTAAAACCATGCAGTGTGAAACAGGGCCTGGGAGAAATAAAAACAAGCAGGAAAAATTGGTCTGGTGATAGAATTTTTAGTTAATTTGACCCCAAGGAACTAACACAGGAGCTGGACACACTTATTGTCCAAACCCAGCATCACGTGGAGCTCATGAGACCAGACAGGAAAGAAGGGTCTCCATCAATGGGCCCAAATCATCCCAAACTATCCAATGTCTTCAGGATACAAGAAAAAAAAAAAAAACAAAAACAATTCCCTGCCCCTTTTCACACTGACATGGTTTTAATTATCCACCTTTTTTTTTGCTTTTGTGGAAGGTTGTCCCAAAACTCCCCCACAGCTCATGAAATCTTTGCTTCACTTGGATTTCCCTGCGATTTTTTGGACTATCAGAAGAAATCAAGCCCTTTTTTTTTTTTTTTTTATTCCCCCCTCCCT
>NW_020956989.1:113756-117367 GCF_003031625.1 Empidonax traillii
TTTTTTGTCTTCTATTTCCTTTTTTAATCAAAGAGATCACACCTGCCAGTGATGGAAATCATATTTATTGACTTTCCAGCCCAACTGCTCCCCCGGCTCTCCTTTTCCCAGCGAAGCAACGTGTAATTAGGAAGCTGTGAAACTCCCCATTATTGACACAATCGGCTCTAATGGCTCTAATGGCTCCACTTATCACCTCAAAACGCTGCTCTGATGAGCTTTGGGTGCTCACTCCGATCGTGTTTGTCTTAGACCTGTTCCTACAGATACTCACTGGTACTAAGAATGAGTTGCAGGTGACGTGGTTTTTACAGCTCTAACCTGTTAAAAATTGAAAATGTACCATCAGCTCAGTTCAGGAAATAATTTCTGATGATTATAATGGACAGCACAGTCATTTTCATTACTTTCTAGGCTATATTTAGGAATTTTTAAGATCCCATTAAGTTACGGTGACGGTGTAATATCGGTGTGTTTTTCAGTCTTTCCCTCTTCGATGTTTATTAAGTTTCTACTTGTGAATTTATTCTCCTGCAAGAGATCTGGGATAGCTGGGAAGGATAGATGGGGCTCTCCAGTTGGCAGGGCTGAGCAAGAGGCTGATCCAGAGGGCATGGAATGACAGGACAAGGGGGAATGGCTTTAAGGTGAAGGAGGGTGTATTTAGATGGGATATTGGGAAGGAATTCCTGGCTGTGACAGCCCTGGCACAGGTTGCCCAGAGAAGCTGTGGCTGCCCCACCCCTGGAAGTGTCCAAGGATGTGTTGGAGCAACCTGGGACAGTGGAAGCTGTCCCTGGGCCCACGGCAGGCAGTGGAACTTGATGGTCTTGAAGGTCCCTTTCAACCCAAACCATTTTTAAAGTTGCAACCTAAAGTTTGGCTTTTCTGCTGGTGTCAAAATTGTCAGTGAATTTGGGCCCTCCAGGGAGTTGATTGGTAATTTTTCAAGAGTGTAACACAGGCTTTGCCAATCCTGATTGTAAAGAGGGATCATTCCCTGACCCTGTTGAGAAAATAACTTCATTTGGGGTAAGGAAGGGTTTCACACCATTCCAAAGGCACACAGAAAATTCTGAGTTCCTGAGCAGCAGAGGAGCACAGAGGATGCAAATCTTGCATCAGGAGAAATATTGGAATTTATTTATTTGAATAGTCAAGTCAGGAGAGGGCAAAAAAAAAAAAAGGGCAAGGTCAAGTCTGATGAGAAACTCTACGGATAATTCAGTGGATTAAGAGGAAGTTGGAAAAAGAGATTTCTTCACTCACCAACTCAGCAGAAGCCTTTGAGTCCCAAAACAGTAAATTCCACTTCTTATCTGAGTTTTCTAACCTTTCTCTTGTTGTTTTCTTTCTTTGGTTTTGCTTTTGTTTGTTTTCCTTTTTTTTTTCCAAGTTAAAATCAGTTTTTAAGTGACACTTCTTAGAAACAAACAGTCAAAAAGGACTGTTTTGAAAATGTCAAGATTCTATTTCTTTAGAAAAACAAGAAATGCTTTATGCCAGCACGGGATTCTGTAAGATTCAGGACTAAATCAAATCTGATTTTCCAGGAACTTACACCTTGCATTTCGAGTATTTTATGTAATATTGTCTGATGGAAAATCTGCCCAAAATTCACCAAGTCTGTATCAGAAACTTGTAGGGTTTTAGTGATTTTGGGAGTCTTTGGTTTTGCATGATATAAAACCATAAGATCATGGAATGGTTTAAGTTTGTTTGTTTGTTTGTTTCTTTCTTTCTTTCTTTCTCTCTTTCTTTTTCTCTTTCTCTCTTTTTCTCTTTCTCTCTCTCTATCTCTTTCTCTCTTTCCTTCTTTCTCTCTCTCTCTTTTTCTCTTTCTCTCTTTCTTTCTCTCTTTCTTTCTCTCTTTCTTTCTCTCTTTCTCTCTTTCTCTTTCTTTTTTTCCTTCTTTCTTTCCTTCTTTCTTTCTTCCTTCCTTTCTCTCTTTCTCCCTCTCTTTCTAAATTAATTCACCATGGTCCAAAGATCCTTCTCTCTGAGGACTCTCCTCCACAGAGAGTTCCAGGAAAGCAAATCCAAACTGAACCAAGGCACAGCTTTATAGCAAATTATTTGGAAGACTTTAAGACCTGGATCTTCAATCTACTTCACAGTCAAGGTGCCCTTAATTCAGTCTGATTCACTTCCCCTTGGCTTGGTCAGGAAGGCATGTCTAGACTGAATTAAACTTGAATTAATGCCCTCTTTGACCCTCATTAAGTTTGGACACCCAGGGGTTTGGTCTGGCCTGTGTTCTTCCACCAGAAAAGCCAACGCTGACAGCTGAGGGCACTGAAAGGCCGGAAAACTGCACAGAAACTGCTGGGAAAACATCCAAACCCAGACAATATTTTTACTAAAACCCAATTCCAGCAAATTCTGCTCCCTGACACTGGGGTTAGTTCCCTGGGAATCACTTTGTGGTGGATCCAGCCGGGCTGCATCAACCTCTGAGCAACCTGGTCTAGTGGGAGGTGATCCCTGGCAGGGGATTGGAATGAGCTGGTCTTGATGCTCCCTTCCAACCCAAACCATTCCATGACCCTGGGATACTGGGAGAGCTCCTCGGCTTTGTCTTTCCCACTGAAGGATCTTCTCCATGACAAGACCGCTCAAATCTTCCCGGGTTTTGCTTTGCCCCAGGGGGATCGTTTCCATCCCAGCCATTGCAAATGAAACTCAGATTAAACCTTAGATCAGCAAGCACGCCCAGAGTGCTGCAACATCACAGGACGTAGGAACAACCTAAACATCTGGAATTGCAGACAAATGCCATGGAAATCCAGGAAATGTTGCTTCCTGCAGGCTTTTCCTAAGTGAGTTTTGAGCAGCTGGTAAATGTAATTTATTTTTTTTTTTTACCAAATGTCACACATCAAGATCATGCAAACCCCACATTTTTCTAGGCAATCTTCCCCCCCCTTTTTTCTTTTTTTTTTTTTAGCTTATTTTATTTTAAATCAAATTAGATAAAGAGGTCGAGCCCTTTCAATACCCCTGCTGGGTTTTTGCCTCCTAGATCCAGCAGGATGCTCCAAAGGAAACCACCAAGGGACACTGGTGCAGCTGAGTTCTCCATGGGGACCCACCCCCATGAAAAATGGGATATTTGGCACTTGTAGCAGCAGAAACACCTCTCTGGAATCCCTTCCAGCCAAAGAATGGAGCTCTAAAACCATGCAGTGTGAAACAGGGCCTGGGAGAAATAAAAACAAGCAGGAAAAATTGGTCTGGTGATAGAATTTTTAGTTAATTTGACCCCAAGGAACTCACACAGGAGCTGGACCCGCTTTTTGTCCAAACCCAGCATCATGTGGAGCTCATGAGACCAGACAGGAAAGAAGGGTCTCCATCGATGGGCCCAAATCATCCCAAACTATCCAATGTCTTCAGGATACAAGAAAAAAAAAAAACCACACCAATTCCCTGCCCCTTTTCACACTGACATGGTTTTAATTATCCACCTTTTTTTTTGCTTTTGTGGAAGGTTGTCCCAAAACTCCCCCACAGCTCATGAAATCTTTGCTTCACTTGGATTTCCCTGCGATTTTTTGGACTATCAGAAGAAATCAAGCCCTTTTTTTTTTTTTTTTTATTCCCCCCTCCCT
>NW_020956989.1:117709-137566 GCF_003031625.1 Empidonax traillii
CCCCTTTTCACACTGACATGGTTTTAATTATCCACCTTTTTTTTTGCTTTTGTGGAAGGTTGTCCCAAAACTCCCCCACAGCTCATGAAATCTTTGCTTCACTTGGATTTCCCTGCGATTTTTTGGACTATCAGAAGAAATCAAGCCCTTTTTTTTTTTTTTTTTATTCCCCCCTCCCTGCTCAGCCATTTGCCTGCAGTTTTTACCTGGTTGCTGAAATCAGGATGTGATCACCGAGACTCCAAAACTGCCAATCCTGCACCTTTTCCATGGCATGAGAAAAGCTTGGAGGGGTGGGGGTGGGGGGAAAAAAAAAACCAAACCACAAAATAAACCCAACAAAGAATCATTTTTAAAATAAATAAATCAAATAAGGAACCCCCCCTGAAATGCTGGACTTTATTAAGCATTCAGGGCTCGTCCCTCGTGTGGCTGAGGTTTTACCTCTGGGAAGGTACAAACTGTCAGTCAGGATTTTTCCCTGCTGGAAGCAGGGACCCAAATCTCTATGGAAACCAGACGGAGGTGACTGTGCCTATGGAGAGGTTTTCTGCACAGATTCCCATCCCCACAGTTCACATTTGCTAAGGGAGACGATTGCCTGTGGAATTCTGGGAAAGATGAAGACTTCTTTTAGCTTCCCTGGATTGCAGACACTGATGCTGTTGTCCCTTCTCCCTCCTTCTTCCCCCCTCACCCTCCTCCAGCCTCAGTCAGTGAATCTTTTGACTGGTTTTGCTTATTGGAAATGATTAAATTACTGCAATGTAGGTGAAAAGTGAATCTAAGGAGTTTCCCTCCAGAGAGGATTCAGTGTATAACAAAGCTTTGCAGCCTCCCAGGATGGATTTGAACAGAGAAGGACAAGCAAGGGGGATATTTTGGGAACAAATGGGGTACATATGTGGGGTAGGACATGACACGGAAGTTTTCCCACTACAAAAACATCCCAGCATGGTGCATCCAGCCCCCAAATTTGCTGAAACACAGCCCCAAATTTGCCTGTGATCTCAGAACCCTCCAGCATCTCACCCTGAGCATCCTCCAGAAGAACATCCAGCTCACAAGTCCCCTTTTCTTGCCATAAACCAGCCAGGAAACAAAGCCCTCGGAGCTGCTCCGTGGGTGGGTGGTTTCCCTTTCTCTTTTGTTGCTCAGTTTCTTGATCCTGAGCTAAACAACAAGAGAAACTGGTGAGTTATTCAACATCCTGGCTGGATCTGAGCAGCTGAAAGGGAAGAATTGGCTGCTGCAAGGCCAGGAGTTTGTTCTGTGGCTGCCACAGTGGAGTCTGAGATCTGAAGTCTGAAGGGTTGGAAGATTAGGGACAAATCCACAAATCACAAAGCTCCCACACAGTAAATATGACAAGG
Source organism: Empidonax traillii (assembly GCF_003031625.1). Taxonomy (NCBI): domain Eukaryota; kingdom Metazoa; phylum Chordata; class Aves; order Passeriformes; family Tyrannidae; genus Empidonax; species Empidonax traillii. The sequence goes on from NW_020956989.1 coordinate 119,083, forward strand.
GAGAGAGTGAAGGGTCAAGTGGCAACTTGATGGATGTAAAAAGCAGCGTGACGTGGCTGTGGTGACCACACAGGGAAGGTGGAGGTGAGTGAACCACTGGGACCTTGGCTCTGCTCCTCGTTGAGTCATTAAATCCCTGCCAAAACCAATTGCAAGCCAAGCAGGAAACTGTCACTCCTGGGGCAGCATTTTAATCAGCGTCCCTGCAGGAGATGCTTGGGATGGTGTCAACCATGGATCCTGCTGCTCTTGGGTCCTTAAACACCATGAGTCATGGCCTGTGTCCTGCTGGTGAGAACTTTCCTGCAGCTCATCCCACACCCTGAGGAGGGAGGTGGCCACTCACCCACTGTTTTTCTTCTGGAAGTGCCAGAGGCTCTCAGAGAATCATGGAATGGTTTGGGTTGGAGAGAACCCTTAAGATCATGGAATTCCAACCCCTGCCGTGGGCAGAGACACCTTCCACTACCCCAGGTTGCTCCAAGCCCTGTCCAGCTTGGCTTTGAACACTTCCAGGGATGAGGCAGCCACAGCTTCTCTGGGCAACCTGTGCCAGGACCTCCCCACCCTCACAGGGAAGAATTTCCTCCTAATATCTGATCTAAATCTACTCTCCTTCAGCTTGACGCCATTCCCTTTGTCCTCTCATTCCAGGCCCTTGTCCCCAATCCCTCTCCAGCTCTTCTGGAGCCCCTTTAGGCCCTGGAAATGGCTCTGAGGTCTCCCCAGAGCCTTTTCTTCTCCAGGTGAACATGCCCAGCTCTCCCAGCCTGGCTCCAGAGCAGAGGAGCTACAGCCCTCTAATCAACTCAGTGGCCTCTTCTGGACTTGTTCCAACAGGTTTTGTCCTGGTGTATCCAGTGGCATTGCAGAGAAAACCCTTGGAAACTCCATTTCCCTTGCTGGGGGATCATTCACGCTCAGAGTGCTGCAGGTTGATTTTGTGCACCTGCCTCAGGAGAAGATTATTTGCTGCCACGGTGCAACTCCCAGATCGTGTTCTGAACTATTTTTAAAGCACTTTAAGTGGTGGAGACCTCCCACTTTCTCCAACCAGTTCAGCTCAGGGCTTTCTTAGCAATACCACAGAGAGCAGAACAGCCCCTTCCCACTTGCTGCACTGAAGGTTTCAGAATTTGGGAAACTGGTGGCAAAAATTGGTGTAAAAGTTCCCCACATTCCTTCCTATGATTGACTCTCTTCCTTTCAGATCCAGGGGGCTCATTTTGGCTTCTTCCCTGTTTACTGATTGTCTGGGGGACCTTGTTTTAAACAGGGCAGCTTCTGTGATCCAGTCTTTATATGGATGTTATTAATTCATCAAACACACTTTCTGCACCAGCACTTTGTACAACCTTTTCTTGTCCAGTCTGTCCTCCCACTCACAGTATTTCACACCCAGAAGTGTCCTCTTTGAAATGATATAAATCTCCCAACCCCACTGAGATCTCTCCTGGGTCTCCTCAATTGGTCCTTGGCCAGGGGAAACTGGGTGGCAAAAATTGGTGTAAAAGTTCCCCACATTCCTTCCTATGATTGACTCTCTTCCTTTCAGATCCAGGGGGCTCATTTTGGCTCCTTCCCTGTTTACTGACTGTCTGGGGGACCTTGTTTTAAACAGGGCAGCTGCTTTGACTCAATCTTTATATGGATGTTATTAATTCATCAAACACACTTCCTGCACCGGCACTTTCTCACTGTACACCCATTTCTTGTCCAGTCTGTCCTCCCACTCACAATATTTCACACCCAGAAGTGTCCTCTTTGAAATGATATAAAACTTTGGAAGTAAATAAATTGGAAATTACATAAATAAATGATATCTAAATTATACGAATCTCTCAGCCCCACAGAGACCTGTCCTAGGTGTCCTCAAGAGGTCACTGGTGATGGGAGAGCAGTTGCCAGGATATCCACCGTCATCATCCCTGATTTTGGAGGGTATTTGTCTGCCCCCTACCAGGAAATCTCTATGCTGTAACAACTCACACCCTCTTGAGGAAAAGGGACCTCAGAGAACAAGCTTCTCCCTCTCTGAGGCTGAAGTCCACTCAAGATACTTATACCACCACAGAGCACAACCCCTGAAGAAAATTACAGAGCTTTCAGCCTCTCTCTGTTCTCTGCACAATGAATATTCTCCTTCTTTCCACATCTTTGCTGGGACGATTTCATTTCTAATTTATTTTTTATTTTTTGCCCCAACACCGAAGCTGAGCTGCCCCATTTCTGAACACACAAAGCAGAGAGAGGCTCCTGGTGGGTGGGGGTGAGGCCAGATCTTCACTGGGGAATTATCCAAACCCCGGGAATGCGACAAATCACACGGAGGCCAAGTCGTCCCTCGGGCAGGACGGTGCTGGGAGTGCAGGGTACATGAATGGGTTGAGGAGCTAATGAGATCCCAGCGCTTCCATGGCTGCTGTTGCCAAGGAGACGGATTCCTCGGCATCTGCATAACGAGCACTCCCCTCCCATTAACTTCGGCGGAAAATGAGGCTCCCAGGTACCAAGAGAAAGGAAGGCAGAACCTGAATTTTAAAAGGGAAAACACCCTTAGGACACTTCAACAGCCAAACAGATCCAGAGCTCTTTCCACATGATTCTGATTGAGCGGGGCGGGGGGAGTGTGGTTTCCACACCGGGAATGTTCTCATGGGATGGAGTCTCTGAGCCAAATGCAGAGTGAGGATGGTGCAGAGAGATGCTGAACCACTTTTTTTTTTCTTTTTTTTTTTCTTTTTTTTTCATGTAACAAATACATAGGCCAGATTTTTATATATATATTTATATAGGTGGAGGTTTTCTGCATCCAGGTGGAGTTTGTGCCTTTTCTACTCAGGAATTCTTAGCCACGAGGTATTTGAGGGGGTTAAGGAGGAGGAATCATAGAATTATTGAATGGTTTTGGGTTGGAAGGGACCTTAAAGATCATTCAACCCTCTTGCCATGGGCAGGGATACCTTCCACCAGACCAGATTGCCCCCTCCAACCTGGTCTTGAAAGGAAAAGTCTCCCCAAATTTATCCTCCACTCCAGAATCTTACACACATCAGTAGGAAGATCCACACCGTGGGAAACAGGCTTTGGATCCAGGCTCTGCTCCTTCCCCCCCCACACAACCAGGAGGTGATTTCACATGTGCTGTAGGTGAGGGACTGGCCAGAGCAGCTCAGGACTCAGATGTAGGACAGGTACCCCTGTGCCAGCTGGAGGAGATGGAGCAACATGACTGCAGAGCACTTCGAAATTCAGACCTGGAATTGCACCTCGAGGAGGCTTTCAGACCTCAGAGAACCAATTTCTGTAAGGCCTCTTCCCGTCCTTCGGGATGTCTCTTCCTGCCCTCCTGTTGTTCCCAGTCTTTGGGACAGCTCGAGAATCTTCAAGAGAAACAGCTCATTCCATAGATTTTGTGGGTTTTTTCCACTTACCTGGAGTGACATGCTGAGCATTTTAACATCTCTCCAACAAGCAAGTCCAAAGCTGCCCTTGGAAGAGACGATTTTGAACTCCTTAATGTCTGTATTTATCTCTTCTTCAGCTTGGGGATTTTTCAAGGGAAAACAAGGCATTGTTCTGCAGCTTCATCCTGCCTGGGCTCCCACTTTTAATCAGAGACATCCATTCTTTCACCTCTAATTATCTGCAGTAGTGGCCTAATTTGCATTGTGCCCTTTCCCTGTAATGACACAGTAGAAGCATTTTCTCATTATTGCCCTGCCTTTATTCCCTGTCATTAATTCTGTCAGGATGACTCAGTTCCAGACAAGGATTTTTGTCTGAGAACCCCGGGTTTCCTGCCAGTCCCTGAACTTCTCAGCTGCCTGGCTGGTGGGATTTAAGATGCTGCTCTGCTGACCTGTTAATCACACCCTTCTCCCAGTGTTGACCCACTGGGATGGTTTTCAAACTGGGAAAATGATGCTGAGAAGTCTCCACAAACGCTGAGTGCTCTTTAACTGCCCACAGGGATGCTGACAAAGTTCTTTGTGCTCAAATCACCCAGGCTGGAGATCTCCTTCCAACTTTTCTCACCCTCAAACTGCTCACCTCTACATCACAGAATCACAGAAAAGTTTGGGTTGGAAGGGACCTTCAAGATCATTGAGTTCCAACCCCCTGCCCTGGGCAGGGACACCTTCCACTATCCCAGGTTGCTCCAAACCCCGTCCAGCCTGGCCTGGAATACTTCCAGGGATGGAGCAGCCACAACTTTTCCGTGCAACCTGGGCCTCCCCACCCTCACAGGGAGGAATTTCTTCCCAATATCCCATCTAAACCTTCTCTCCTTCAGTTTAAAACCATTCCGCCTTGTCCTGTCACTGCATTCCCTTGTCCAAAGTTCCTCTCCAGCTTTCTTGTAGAACTCCTTTCTTTTTTATCCAGAATTTAATCACTTGAGGCAAATTAGACCTCTTGGTTTTCTCTCTGGACAACAGAGAGAAAAAGGCTCTTCCCAAGGGCTTTTTGTTGCACCTGATGATTTTGCTGAAGAATGCAGTGAGTCTGAATGGGTAACAAGTTCTCAACTTGTCAGCAGCCAAACCCTGGGTGAAATGGGAGAAACCCTGAGAGGGGTGAGAGAAATCCCATTCCTAGAGTTGGTTCTTGCTGAAATAACCCCCTCTCTCTTCTTCTCCTACATTGGTCAATTCTGGTTCAAGAAGTTTGGACAATGCTCTAAAATACCTGTTTTTTTTTTTTTTTTAGATTGCCCTGTCAGGAGTTGGTCTTGATGATCCACGTGGGTTCCTGCCAGCTTGGGATATTTGATTCACACTGTTGCACCACAAAAACTGAATATCCAGGAGTGCCCATGTGGGACTGGGCGATGGAAGGTGACGTTAAGAACCTCTTGACATCTGTTCAACCTGGTCTAGTGGAAAGTGTCCTTGTCCATGGCAGGGGGTTGGAACTGGATGAGCTTTAAAAAGTCCCTTCCAACCATTCTGGGATTCAGTGATCTCATTAAATCAGAATTCTATGATTCTAAGATTCAGTGATGTCACTGTCCCTCTACAAGGCTCCTTCTCCAGGATGAGCAGAACTTTTCCTTGCCAGACAAACCCAAAGCAGATGATGCAAAACACCTATTTTTGGCAGGGATTAAGAGCTGACCAGGCCAGCCCAAAACACTCCCTTTCGACCCTTTAAAACAGACCAGCCCCACTCTCCTGCTCAGAGTTTTTACAGCCTACTAATCAAATCCTCCTGAACAGCATCTCAAGCTGGAGGCTTCTGCTTCTGTCTCGAGGCTTCCTTTGCTGCAGAGGCCTTTTATCTGTCTGGGCCTTTGAAGCTCCCCGTCTGCTGCCTGTTCTCGTCTTGCTCTGCTCTCTCTGCCTGACATATGTGAAGCTTGAACACTTTCCCTCACAGATCCTGCCTGTTTGCTGCAGTCTTTATTTTTTATAAAGAAAAAACCAAAAAAATTCAAAAATTCAAGCCAGGCAATAATGATGATTAACAGCCTCCTGCAAAGACAGGGCAGCAGCCCACAGTTTGTATCAACACCTTGGCTGAGCCCTCACAGTTCTCTTTTTTTCCTTTCTTCTTGTGTGTGTTGCCTTTTTTTTTTTTGTTTTTTCCCTGGTTTGCTTTCTTAGATGACTCCAGAAGTCCATCATTATACTCTGAAATTCTTCTCTCCCTCCCCCCGGGACAGATGGAGCTTATGAAAATGATAAAGGTGGGGAACAGGCAGCATCAGTTCAGCTCTGGTTGGGAAAAAGCGTCTCTAGGGGGGTTGGATAGTGTTGGCAGGAGAGGGGTGAAGACACCAGGAGGAGAAAAGGGGGTTTTACCCTTAGAGTTTTATAAAAACTACAGCTGTGATCTCTGCTCCTTTCAGAGCTGGTCACCAAAAAGCAGAGAGGCCCAAACCAAGCAGGGAGAGCCCCAGGGATGGCCTCAAGTTGAACATCCCCCAGCAAAAAGCCTCAGAGCAGCAAGAACAGGTGAACTATGTCATCTGACAGCCTGGGACGCTGCTGGGCCGAGGTCCAGACCCAGCATCTCCCGTTTGCCTCCCAGTTTCGCCTTCTCCTCAAGTGGGCAGGAGAAAGAGCAGTGCAGGAGCAGATGGAACTCCAGAGGGAAGGGGGAAAGTCTTTCCCCTGAGCGTGAGGACACATATGGGCCATTCCAGCAGAGCTGCATGCAGAGCCTGGAGGGGTTGTCTCCTCTGAGATGCTCTAAAAACCTTGGGAAAATCACTTTGTCCCCCTAAGTCTCCTTTCCTCCTGTCGTCTTGTCTGCTCAGATGGGTGAAGAGGCTCTTTTCCTGGCTCATCCCTTGATCCCAAAACAGCCTTGATTTTGTACTGGGTTCTGGGATGGTCCTGGGACACCAAGAGAAGTCCTTCCATAAGATGAAGGACAGGCACAGACAGAAGAAATGGTTCCCTTGGATGATATGGAAAACTAAAGAAAATCCCTGGATGCAAAAAGCAACAGAAAGAAAAAGGTTTTTCGTCCTTGAGTGTGACCCAGAACCATCCAACTCCACACTCAGTGTTGGATTTTTGTTAGTGCAGCCTTTTCAAGGGAGTCATTGCCCTGTGGGGCTCGAAGGAAGGAATTAAGTCCCTGACTGACCATGGATTAAACCAAAAATAAACTCATAATAAACTTTATTAGAAATGTGTCCAGAGTTTACCTAAAAGCACTAAAGTGACTTTCAAGTGAGTAAAATTATAGAATGGTTTGGATTGGAAGGGACCTTAAAGATCATCCAGTCCCACCCCGTGCCATGGGCAGGGACACCTTCCACTAGTCCAGGTTGCTCCAAGCCTCATCCAACCTGGCCTTGGACACTTCCAGGGATCCAAGGGCAGCCTCAGCTTCTCTGGGCAACCTGTGCCAGGGCCTCACCAACCTCCCAGGGAAGAATTTCTGCCCCATCCCTGGAAGTGTCCAAGGTTGGACGGGACTTGGAGCAACCTGGGCTGGTGGAAGGTGTCCCTGCCCATGGCAGGGGGTTGGAATGAGATGATCTTAAAGGTCCTGTCCAACCCAAACCATTCAATGACCCCTCTGCTTTTAAGGTGATTTTGAAGGAGATGCCAAGAAAGTTAAGGAGCAGCTCCTGTCTTATCTCCCTTTCCTCCTCGTCCCCCTCTGGGGAGAGAAACAAAATTCCAGCAGAAATGCCCATCCCAGCTGTCCCTGGCTGTGGCTGCAGGTCTGGATTGAATCAGAAGGCAATTTTTATATAACATAGCCAAGCTGGTGGTTAATTCAACATCAAAGGGAGCCTCCTTTGCACGTGGAATTGCAATCCCAGAGCGGGGAAAAGGAAGGTTGTGGGAGCTCTGAAAGCAACCAGTGGCCACGAGGCACAAACTCACCTGTTATCACCCAGAATAATTATTTTGGGCTGAATCTTAAATGAAAATCGAGCCTGGTTGTTGCTTTCTGAGTGTTATTCTGAGTTTTATCCAATTTTCTCTGTCTATTCCCTGTCCCATCTCTTCAGGAAGGGCATTCAGCAAGCGGAGTGAAAAGGCACTTTTAAAGACAGTTGACACCCACACTTATAAAATTCATTTTGATTCTTGTAAATTGGGGGGGGGGAAAGAAAAAAAAGGAATCTGCCTAAGGGTGAGATTTTTATTCAAGGAAAGAAAAGAGGGGGAATCTGGCCCTGGAGTTCTCTCTTTGCATGTTTTTTCCTTGGGGAGGAAGGCCAGTCAATATGTGTAAATGCACTAATGAGATAAATAAGAACAGGAATTGTACAGGCTGTTCCAGGCTGGAGAGAGACATTCTCCAGGGAAGGAAAATACATGTCATGCTAATAATTTGTATCTCAGCATCCAGCACAAATTTCCAGCTGGCATCTTATATGGAGAAACAGGGAGTGTTGGTAAAAGAAAGTTGGTAAAAGAAATTATTATTATTATAATAATTATTATATTATTTTCATTATTATAGTTAAATTCTTATACCTCTTATCATTAAACTATTATTTTTTTATTATTATTATTATTATCACCACCTTAAATTTCTCATATCTCAGAATCAAAAATTATAAAACAATGTCACCTTTCTTTTCAACCTGAACTTGAGATTTTTCCTCCCTAAAAAATGGTTGGATCGTTTTTCTCTGCCACTTAATGTTCCATCCTTTTATGCCTATTTAAACTAGTGAGTTCTCCAGAAAAAAAAACATAAAAATCATAAAATATAAACCATAAAATATAAATTATAAAAATATTAAATATAAAATACAAAACACAACATAGTAAATATTGAATATAAAATACAAAGCATCCAACATAAAATATAAAATATGAAATACATGAAATATGAAATACGAAATATAAATATTATATATAAAATATTAAATATAAAATATAAAACTGGATTTGGGTTTACATGAGGTGATAACGTCATTGTCACTAGACCTTCACATGATATTTTTCACTTCAAAGTGAGGAAGGAATATGAGCTCAGCTGGCACAAAAGAGTCCCTGAACTATGATTTTCCTTGAAAAAATATCCTGTGATGACTCCAGAGAACAAATTCTTACCATCCATAACCTTCTTGACTGGTAAATGCAGGACAATACAATGTATTTTAGTATCTTAAATGGAATTTGACAACTGAATCAACTGTTTTTCTCCACTAACTAGAACAGAATGTTCATGAAAATCTACAGGCAAAGCTCACCTGAGCTGTAAAATTCTGTAAAGGGAAATTCATCCCCTTCAGGGATGAATCAGATTTCTGGTGGAACATAAAAAGATCCCAAACAAACAAAAAAAAATCACCCCAAATGCAAGGAAAGAAAAAAAAATTAAAAAAAGGAGAGGTAGATTTGACTTTCAGGAACAAAGAGGTGGATTTGATTCATCTGCACTAACAAAGGTCTTGTTTGAGTGCAGGGTCAGTCTGAAGCGGTTCCTTCAAAAGACCTTTATGGATTGTGGCCTTCATATCTGAAAACACGAATATCTGAGCTGGGTTCAGGAGGATGCAAAGCTGGAAGGGACTTGCTGAGCTCAAAACAACCTCTCCCAACTTCTGCAGATCTCGGCCTGACCTACTTCTTGGTGCAGGTGATTTAATTCTGCCACCAGTTCCTGGATCTGCCCAAGAGAGGGTGTCTCCAGGATAATTATCTTTTGAGATTACTCCAGGCCTCTTCGGGGGGCTGTAGCTGATAGAAATGTGAATCAATTCCCATGGTTATTTATCCCAGTAACCCACGTTTGTACCATTGCTTTTAGTCTGTTTATATCTAAGTTTGGCTTCCAGGCCCTGGATTTGGATCCAGTTTTATGCAACAAATGAAAAATCCCCCACCCCAGTGAGCTGTTCCAGCTCCCTCTGTTCCTCATGGGATGTGTTTTATTTAAATCACAGAGTAATTTAGGCTGAAAAAGCCCTCCGAGATCATCAAGCCCAACCATTAACCCAGCAGTGCCAAGGCCACCAGTAAACCATGTCCCCAAGTGCCACATCTACATGGCTTTTAAATCCCCCCAGGGATGGGGATCCCACCACTCCCCTGGGCAGCTGGGCCAGGAATGGACAAACCTCTCAGAAAAGATATTTTTCCTGATATCCAACCTAAACCTTTCCTGGCATAACTTGAGGTCATTTCCTCTTACCAAGTTTTTATCCTCTTATCCAGTTTTTATCCTCTTATCCAGCATTAAATTACAGACAATTTCCCCCCCCTGCCAGCACTACCTAAGAGTGAAAAGTTGGTGGGAAAACCTACTGGTTACATGTAGGATTTAAATGTCACTGGAAGTGTTTAGGAGGAGTTGGAGATGCATTCATAGAGTCATGGAATCATGGAATGGTTTGGGTTGGACAGGAGTTTGAAGACCACCCAGTTCCACCCCCCTGCCATGGGCAGGGACACTTTCCATGATCCCAGGTTGCTCCAAGCCCCGTCCAGCCTGGCCTTGGACACTTCCAGGGATCCAGGGGCAGCCACAGCTTCTCTGGGTAACCTGTGCCAGGGCCACCCCCCCCTCTCAGTGAGGAATTTCTTCCCAATATCCCACCTAACCCTGCCCTCTGGCTTTGGGAAATCATTTCTCCTGTCCTGTCACTCCAGGCCCCTGTAAAATGTCTCCCTCCACCATTCCTGTAGCTCTTTCAGATCCTGGCAGGCCACAGTCAGGTCACCCCAAAGCTCTCTCTTCTCCAGGCTGAACAATCCCAGTTTTCCCAACCTTTCCTCCTCCATCCCTCTGATCAACTTGGTGGCAGTTCGTGCGTCCTGTTTGTGGTGGGCTAATGCAGGTGAGTCAAACAGGATGCCAATCCCAAGCTGCATCATTCCCACGATAAATGGGATGTGAAGGGAGCTCTCCTGGGTGCTCCACAAGCACTGACGCTTCCCCAACCTGGCTTTTTCCTTGGATTATGTGTTCGCTGTCAGCTCTGGGCATCCCAGGGGTGTGCTCAGCCGCAACGTGGCTCTTCCCCAGAGCTCTGGAACAGCCCTGCTACCCCCTCATTCCCACCTTCCCAAAGGTAATCTGAGCAGACACAGCCACCCTGGTGCAGCCCAACACGGGTCATGCCTGTGAAACAGCAGGATTCATCAGGAATGAGCACTGGAGAAACCCACAGCAGGCAGAAGATAAAGGAGCAAATGGGGGGGAGACTTCAGAGCACACCTCGTGCGTCTCTGATGGGATTTCCTGCCAAAGGGAATGACAGCTTTGATGGGATGGTGGTTTGTTGTTGTTTTTTTTTCCCCTGCTGGAACAGTAAGTCCCAGACTCTGAGCACAGCAAAGCACCTTCCACAGGCTCGGAAAGGAAGATGAAAGCAAATTGTTAATCAGTTGTGGGTTAGCAAAGAGGTTCTGCTGAGAGGCAGGTGAGAGGACACCACACTCTGACTTCCCTCTGGGCTTTGCAGACTGAAAGTGTAGTTTTCAAAAGGGCAGAAAGGGGCAGGAGTTGATTCTTTCCTATATTCTGGTCTTGTGAGACCCCACAGGGAGCACTGACTCCAGCTCTGGGGTCCTGTTGGACCTGTTGGAGCAAGTCCAGAGCAGGACATGGAGATACTCCAAAGGCTGGAGCTTCTCTGCCCTGGAGATGTGCTGGGAGAGCTGGGGGTGTTCAGCCTGGAGAAGAGAAGGCTCCAGGGAGACCTGAGAGCCCCTTCCAGTGTCTAAAGGGGCTCCAAGAGAGCTGCAGAGGGAGTTTGGAGAAGGAGTGATAGGACAAACCTTCCTTAAGCTGAAGGAGGGTGGATTTAGACGAGATATTAGGAAGAAAAAAAACTAACCAGGCTAATGAGGCCAATAAAGACATGAAACCCGATGAAGACAGGCACAATTTGGAAGTTCTTCATCTATAATTCAGTGGGGTCCCATCATCATCACTTGTCCCCAGGCGAGGTTTCCTTGCACCACTTCAGATACATCGGTGATGGTTTGCTGGGTAATTGGGCTCTGGGTTGCAGTGATGATGGAGCTGGAGGGTTTGGAGCCTTTCTTTAGGATGAGGTTGGGGCTGTGGGTTTGTTCTGAGTGCCTGGAGATGTTTTAAAGTGTCTGTGTGGCCCGAAAAGGGACCCATTTCCAAGCTCTGAAAGGACAGGAACAACCCAAGCAATTAACGTTTCTACTTCTCATTAAAGTGAGCCACTTCAGTGCAAGAAAAGGATGTCTCAACCCTCCCAGCAAGGCAAGGGGACTTTCCAGGACTGAACAGCACTTACTGCCCACACCAAAGTCCTGCCTAAAGCTCCAGCAGGTATTTTGCAACTCTCTGTCCCACCCATCCTGCCCAAGTCCAGGATTTTGCTTGATATTCCTGATTTTCCCAAAGTGAAAACAGCTCAGAGCTGTTTCTCTGCCTTTGCTTTCAAGGACACTACACCTGAATTCCTGATCTCCAAGGCATTATCCTGCCTCAAACTGCATTGTTTGACCCACCACCACGTCAGGATCTTGCAGATTTTAGATATCTGAGGTTTTGGGGCACCCACACTTACACTGTTTGGGGTTTTTTAAGTGATAGGTGGACTCCAGGAAATGATAATTTCTCTCCTCAGGGGTGGACAGAGCTAAAATCTCCTTGTGGGTCTGCACCAAGAGGAACAGGGTATCCTTTTTTTTTTCATGTTTGGAGATTGCTTGGAGCTGCCTGAATGTAAAACATCTCTTGGGAAGAGGAAAGGCAGCCTTGGATGAGTTTAACTACTCGGAAAGAGGGGGAAAATCGGTCATCTGTCGCTTGTTCACTGTGTGGCCCAACAAATGCTGTCACCCCAAAGTTCAACACCTGTGAAAGGAGAGGAATTTGTGATTCATCCCTAATACATGTAAGGAAGTGTATTGTAGGACTCCATTCCCCTTAATGGGGGGAAAAACATGGCATTTTAAAACGTGATTCATCTCAGTTTAGCTGGTTACTTGAGGATGAGAGGAATTACCCTGTGGAAGTGCCTGTGGATTGCAGAGGGAGCTCGGGGTGGCTGTCACAGATTTGTCTGAGGAATGTCTCCCAAACTGCCTCATTCCCTGTGTGTGCAGAGCTCAGCACAACAGGGCCCCACTCAGAGCTAAATGCCCCTGGAATATCTGGAATAATAAAGAGGAGCTGCTGCTGGGGGCCAGCTGAGTGTTAAACTGGGTGTTTGGCTTCTCTGGGTGGTGAACTGATCATCTCAGGTCTGCTCAGTGCCCAACCACCCTCTGGGGGAAGAACCTCCTCCTAATATCCAACCCAACCCTCCCCTGGCACAGCTTCATGTCATTCCCTCTTCTTCAGAGAGAAGGGATTGGTGCCTGCCCCTCTTTTTCTCCTCCTGAGGAAACTGCAGCCCTGGTGAGCTCTCCCCTCACTCTCCTCTTCCTCAGCTGAACAAATCAAGCGATCTCAGCAACTCCTCCTCTGCCTTCCCCCCTAAACTCTTCACCATCTCCATGACCCTCCTTTGGACACTCTCTGATACTTTTACACTCCTTAAATTTATATGTGGACATGGTTTAAAGCCATCACTGAGTTCATCAGGGCTTTGCAAGACTTCCCCAGGCCATGGGGGCCACCACCAAACTCTCTCCCCAAAGGCTTTTGTCCACAGCAGATGTCAGCAGGGGAGGATCTTACTGATGAATAACAAATAGGACTGGCTACTCACTGCTGCCCAGGAGCCAAGTTCATGAGAAGTGGGTTCATTAGAAGTTGGTGACTTCTCTCCCCCTTGATTTTTATGAGTAAAGAACTTTTTGACGGCTCTACCTGACGTCTTTGTGGGCGACTCAGTGGGGTGGATCTGTCTGTGGGGTCTCCTCTGCAGGACACCAGGGTGAAGAGCAGCCCTGGGCAAGCACTTTTGGCTGTATCAAAACCAGGCATTGCCACGTGAGCACAGCTATTCCTTCACAGAGGGTGAAGACATGGACATTTCTAGTTGGCTTGTATTGTAAAATCACAGAATGATTTGGGTTGGAAGGCACTGTCAAGATCATCCTGTTCCAATCCACACCTTCCACTAGCCCAGGTTGCTCCAAGCCCCACCCAACTTGGCTTTGGACACTTCCAGGGATGGGGCAGCCACAGATTCTCTGGGCAACCTGTGCCAGGGCCTCCCCACCCTCACAGGGAGGAGTTTCTCCCTGTTATCTGCTCAAAACCTGCCTTCCTTCAGCTTAAATCCACCACCCCTTCCTTCCCATGTGGGATTGCTCTTGGAGCAAGCTGGGCTAGTGGAAGGTGTCCCTGCCCACGGCAGGGGAACTGGAACTGGATGGTCCTGAAGGTCCCTTCCAACCCAAACCATGCTGGGATTCTGTGAGCAATGGGTGTCTTGCAGGGCTGTCAGGTCAGGACTTTTCCCACCCCAGGTCTGCCCTTCTTGCATCTTCCTTTGCCCCCCCCAGCTCTTCTTTCCTTTGCCTGGGATTGCACTCGGTCCTTCTCTGCTCCTCCTGGTGGCACTGATGAAAAGCAGGATTGAACCGTGTGTTTTGCCCTCAGTTTTTCCTGTTAACATCACAAAACTACTGAGTTTCAGTTCAGTGCTGATGTCCAGACTTGCCTTTCTTTCCTGGTTCCAGTCTACAGCTTTAACCTGCTGCAGGGTTGAGGCCTCCAGACTGCACTTGACAGCAGGAGGTTTCTTCTCTGTGGCTTAAAAATCACATAGAACAAAAACTTGAGCTTGGGACGAGCTTTCCTGAGCACAAACTTAGCCCAAACCCCTCTCTTTTGCTTTGAAAGCCCTCCCTGAACAACACTTGATTTCCTGTTTATTTACAAGCCACTGTGCTGTTTAACTGCAGCTCTGCCACCTCCTCTCTGCTGTGTTCTGGGATTCACTACATGACATGCAGCAAACCACTCTTTCCCTCCATTATTCCCTGAGCCAAGTTATTTCCCTTTAGCTCTCCCTCTCCTCTCACTGGAGATCAGCCCCAGGCACCGGGGTTGGAGATCTGGATTTAGGGAATGAGTCCCTCTGAGGTTCTTTATGTCTGCTCCCAACACTCTGCTCCTGGATCTGCATTTGCTCAGTGACTGCTCAGGAGCTGTAAAGAAACACAGCAGTGTCACTTCAGCAGCTGCTGCCGAGACATTCCAGCCTTCATCTCTACTTACACCCAGAGATGGGTTGTGAAACAACAACCCTGGCTCTTATTAGGACTTTCCTGATTTTTTTCAGGCATAAAGAGGGAATTCACTTATCAGCAGCAGGTTCAATATTGCTCCCCTTTGAAAACAAATGTTTGCTGCTGCATCCCAAACATCACAGCAATAATATCCCAAAACATAAAGAGATCCTGCAGTGAAATGGAGTGCTGAGCATTGACTGGGCTCAGTCAGTCATCAATAAGTCTGCTATCTTCCTACCCTCACAAATGATAAGATCTGAAAACAAATGGAGGCAATATTGACTCCATCTTTGAGTTGTTAAGGCTGGAGTTATAGACAGTGGCAAAAAAAAACAAAAAAAAAACACCAACAAAAAAACCCACCAACAAACAGAACACTGTAAAAACTATCACAGGACTAACAAAAAAGCAACAACAAACAAACCAAACCCAAACCCCCAAACCCAAAATACATCCATTAACATTAAGCCATTAATTCATAGAATCATAGAATCAACTGGGTTGGAAAGGACCTCTGAGATCATCCAGTCCAACCCTTGATCCAACCCCGCCGTGGTTCCCAGCCCATGGCACTGATGCCACAACCAGTCTGTCCCTAAACACTTCCAGGGACAGAGAATCCACCCCCTCCCTGGGCAGCCCATTCCAATGGCTGATCCCTCTCTCTGGAAAGAATTTCTTCCTGATATCCAACCTAAACCTCCCCTGGCACAGCTCCAGACCGAGCCCTCTTGTCTTACTGCTGGTTCCTGGGAGAAGAGCCTGACCCTCACCTGTCTCCCCCCTCCTGTCAGGGGGTTTTGGAGAGTGCTGAGGTGTCCCCTGAGCCTCCTCCTCTCCAGGCTGAGCCCCCCCAGCTCCCTCAGCCTCTCCTCATGGCAATTGTGCTCCAGTCCCTTCCCCAGCCTGGTTGCTCTTCTCTGCCCCTGCTCCAGCCCCTCCATGTCCTTGCTGAGCTGAGGGCCCAGAGCTGAACACAGCACTCCAGGGGTGGCCTCCCAGGGACAGAATCCCTTCCCTGCTCCTGCTGCCACCCTGTCCCTGAGCCAGGCCAGGATCCATTGGCCTTCTTGTCCCCCTGGGCACACTCTGGCTCATGTTCAGCCTCCTGTCGATCAGCACCCCCAGATCCCTTCCTGCCTGGCTGCTCTCCAGCCACTCTGTCCCAGCCTGGAGCGCTGCAGGGGGGTTGTTGTGGCCAAAGGGCAGGACCCGGCACTTGGCCTGGTTGAACCTCATCCCATTGCAATCAGCCCATGGATCCAGCCTGTCCAGGTCCCTCTGCAGAGCCCTCCTGCCTTCCAGCAGATCAGCAAAGCCAGGCCTATCAAAATGCTATCTATCAAATTGTTCTCCATCACTCACCAGGGAGGTAACAGGTTAGGGAAGGTCATGGAAAGTGCCACAGCAGCTGCCTTGGGTGTCACAGTGTACAGACTAGTTATCTGAAGAGTTATCCAGCTGGGAATCAGCTTTGGATCCAAGGGCAGGATGGGAGACCTTGCCTTTCTGGACTAAGATTTGAAGAGTTTCACCTCCACTCTGTCATTTTACCCTTAATCAAATCACTTGTACTCCAGATTGTTTTGGTTATTTTTTCCTATGAGAAAAAGATAAGAAATTTCCCCCTCTTTCTTAAGATCAAGGGCTTGGAGTACCCTGGTCTATGGAAGGTGTCTCTTCCCATGGCAGGGGGGCTTGGAATGTTGGAATGAGAGGATCCTGCAGGTCTCTTCCAACCCAAACCATTTTATGATGTCATGATTAAATAAAAAACCAGCTAGACCAAGCTTATGGCTGGTTTTGGCATATGACAGCCCTCTGTCCTGTCAGCTCTCCTGCTCAGATGGCTGGTTGTTACCTCTAGAACCAGAACCAGGAAAATTTTGCACCTCCAAAAACCTCCTTTATTTTCTGAAACCAGAATGATGAAGAGCTTTCGACTCAGATAATCTCTTTAAACAACTTCCTATCAAAAAAAAAAAACCTGTTAGAAGCATTTTGGCTTCAATAAACCAACGTATTTCAGCAAAACACAGGTTTAAAAGCTGGAAAAGCTGATCAGGAGAGCACTGGCAAACTGGAAAGTCTCTTCTCTTCAGGACTGGACTCAGATGGTTTTCTCTGGGATTTCTGCCTGTGCTGACTGTAGGGATCCCACAGCAAGTGGTCTGAGTACGATCTTAAAACATAAATTCCATTGGATTCTGGCAGAGACCGTGAGGTCAGCATCTGTGGCCAGTAAAGCTGTGTGTCCAGGAGCAGAATTCCCAACATGGGTAGAAGAGCCAAGGTCAGCCCCATTCTGGCTGCACTGCTTTAGCTCGGTTTCCATTTCAGGTTTGATTGTGGACACTGGTGTGGTATCACCCCACTGGGAGGGATTTACACCCCTCTGACTGAGCCAAAGCTTGGGAAGAGGGAAGAACTGGGAATGACTCAGCACAGCAAGTGGATGACTGAGGTTAATTTCATGCCTGGTTTAACTGCAGGTCAGTAGGTGGCTCATGGCTTTGCTTTGTCACGTAACAGCCCAAATCTGACTGTTCTCTGAGTCAGACCCAAGTCTGTAGTAAAATATAAGAGCTCAAACCATTTACAAGGTGTTTCAGGGAGGTGAACTACAAGGAAACCAGCTGTGCCAGCCCAGCTGGCACCTGGAAACTCAGCAATGCTTGGGATGACACAGCCCTACATTCAAATTCACAGATTTGAATGACTGACAGGCAAAGGGTGGCCTGTATTACTGCAGAGCACTTCTCAGAATTCCAGAATCCCAGAATCAGCTGTGTTGGAAAAGTCCAAACTGTGCCCCAACCCCACCTTGTCCCCCAGCCCATGGCACCGAGTGCCACGTCCAGGCTCTGCTTCAGCGTCCCAAGGGATGGGGACTCCACCCCCTCCCTGGGCAGCCCATCCCAAGGTTTCTGGAAAGAATTTCTTCCTGATATCCAACCTAACCCTGCCCTGGCACAGCTCAGGGCTGTGTCCCCTCCTGTCCTACTGCTGGTTCCTGGGAGAAGAGACCAATTTCCCCCCGGCTCCCCGCTCCTGTCAGGGGGTTTGCAGGGAGTGGTGAGCTTTAACCTGCTGCAGGGTTGAAGATTTACAGCAGGAGGTTTAATCTCCGTGGCTGAAAAGTCACACAGAACAAAGACCTGAGCTTGGGACAAGCTTTACTGAACATGAAAACTCTTGGAGAACGGATAAAATGATAATTTCCCTCTCTGTGGACTTCCAAGCATTTTGGGAAGGTCAAAGTATCCTCTTCCCTCCTTCCTCCTTCGAAGTGATGACCTTACTTATCCTCATTTAACTTGAGAGGAAATTGAGGCACTGATTAGTGAAAAATCCAAGAAGAAACCAAGATGTTTATATAAAAAGCCAAGTAAGCAGAATTTTGACACTTATATGCAAGAATCTTTTTTAAAAAAAGGCCCGTTTGACTTGTCTGTGAGCTTGAAATGCCTTGGTTCTTACATTCTGGTGTCTACAGCTCATTATTCACCTAATCCTGAGCTAATGAGAAGCGAAAGCACCAACCACAGTAGATGAGACCCAGATGAAATGGTCTTGTGGTGCCAATAAATTTCAGCTTCATGAGGCATTCGAGCTTCCAAGGGGTGGCACAGGGGAACAGCTGTGACTGCACACTCATCTCTCATGTGACCAGCTCATAAAAGACCAAAAAGACCTTTGTTTTCACACATTTTGAACTTTCTGGAGGGGAAAAAAAAAAAAAAAAGTCATTTCTAGAGGGAGGGAGTTCAAAACAACAAACTTTAGTCTCAAACTGGAATTTTTTTTTTTAATTTATTTCTCTTGGTTGCAAGAGACAAAATTCAAAGAAAATGTCACCTGTGAGTGAAAGGTTTCTTTTT
>NW_020956990.1:0-57240 GCF_003031625.1 Empidonax traillii
ATCCAAACTTCCCCCTATGCAGCTTCATTCCATTCCCTTGTGTCCTATTGTCCTGTTTAGTGAGAGGTAATTATTTTGTATATGCAATTCCTTTTTTTGTGACGAAGTTCTGACAATGCATTAGCTTTGATTCTCAGCTCACGAGTCAACACTAGAATTAAGCCAGACACCTGGAAATTTCAAGTAGCTGGCAGAGATCTCTCTCCTGAAAAAGTCAGTGCATATGCAGTATAGGCACCTGAATTCAAAACAGATCCGTTCTGCTTAGACTTTTTCTAATGGTCACTAAACACTTCTGACATGCTCCACTGAGTATGTCAAAGGAAATGCTTGAGTAACATTAAAGAGGGAAACATCCCTAAAACACAGCAACTTCCATCTATCAATACAGGGTGGGAGCTGAACAGATTGAGAGCAGCCTTCCCAAGAAGGACTTGGAGGTGCTGAAGAATGAGAGGTTGGACATGACCCATTCATGTGCTCTCACAGCCCATGAAGCCAACCTGGGCTGCATCCAAAGCAGTGTTGAGGCAGGGGATTCTGCCCCTCTGCTCTGCTGAGACCTGCACCCAGGTCTGGAGTCCCCAGCACAGGAAGGACGTTGACCTGTTAGAACAAGTCCAGAGGAGGAGCACCAAGATGATTAGAGGGATGGAGTACCTCTCCTGTGAGGAAAGGCCAAAAGAATTTGGATTGTTCAACCTGGAAAAGAGACTGCAGCCTTTCAGTACCTGAAGGGAGCCTACAAGAAAGACGGAAAGAAACTTTTTTACAGGGGCATGTAGTGACAGGACAAGGAAGAATGGCTTCAAACTGAAACAGGATGTATTTAGATTAAATATTAGGATGAATTTCTTCCCAGTGAGAGTGATGAAGCACCGGAACAGGTTGCTCTGGGAAGCTGTGGATGCCCCATCCCTGACAGTGTTCAAGGCCAGGTTGGATGGAGCTCTGAGCAACCTGGTCTAGTGGAAGGTTACCTGCCCATGGCAGTGGGGTTGGAACTGGATGATTTTTATGGTCACTTCCAACCCAAGCCACTCTATTATTTTATGATCCTATATGATTCTATGAACATAAGGAGGAGCTTATATGCTGTGAAGGTTACCAAGCACTGGAACAGGTTTCCCAGAGAGGTTGTTGAGTCTCCTTCTCTGAAGATATTCAAAAGTCACCTGGAGAACCCTCAGCAATGTGCCCTGGGATGACGCTGCTTCAGTGGGGGTTTGGACCAGATGTCCCACTGTGATTTCTTCCAACCACATTCTGTGAAATCTTAACAGCACTACATATTCAAGAAACTACTGTCTTTATAAACCTCTGCTGTACTGGAAGCACCACTTAAAAACCCTGTTGTTTATTTTGGGGGCTGTGAGACTGGTGTGCCAACAAAACTTGTCTGTCACACATTTTGCAGATGACCTACTTGATTCTGGTGCCAGAAACACCAGGGGCTGCGTTGTCATGCCAGCAATTTTTGCACACAGATGAAGACTGTCACTCAGTGACTGGTGTCACCATCACACAAGACCTTTTAAAAGGTCGCCTCTCCCTCTGCTCCTGTAGAAGTGGAAGTGCCCTCAGCCCCCAGCCTGCCACCAGTGGCCACCAGTCAAGGGCAGTGGGTTGTACCCACCTATGTCTCACAGGGCCCAGGGTTGTGGAGGGGCTGGGTTGTGCCTGCGGGTATCGCTGTGTGCATGGCATGCAGGGCATGTGGGGCTGAGAGGGGGCTGACGTTATATCAGCCACGTGGCTGTGTGACAGCCCAGCCAGGGGGCCCTGAAGCTGCTGCCCAGCAGCCAGGCTCTGCCTGCTGTGGGAGCCCGTGGGACAGATGATACAGCTTAGCGGGAGAAGAACAGCGAGAAAGAAACGAGCAGAGATGAATGCACATGACAAGAGACAGTAAATGCGGTACCAAAATAGGCAGCAGCAATTGCTACAGCCTAAAATGCCATCATTAGTCCCAGCCAGGAAGCTCTATCAGCTAAAAGGATAGATTCAGACAAAAGATAAAATCAACTGCTAGGAAGAATCAACCAAAAAGGACCCACCAAAAACTAGCGAGCAGTATAAGATCACTTGGGAGCCCACTGATGCCATTTTTAGGTAGTCATTTGTTGAAAACAATAAAGAAAGAAGAGGTGCAGTATTTCTGGAGCACAGACGTCGCTTAGCCTGTCTAAGCCTCTAATCCTGCAGAGCCACACAGTGCCCCCCACACAGGCTGCTGCAGCACAGGGACATTTGCCTCCTGAATCAAACAAACCTTACACAACTAAATGGCACAATATCAGTATCTCAGTTTTGGTGTTAAGTAGAAAAATTCTGCATCAAAAACCTTCTCTAAATTACCAGAGCAATAAAGCATGCAAGTTGCTGTAAAAAAATCCCCAAGCTCTAGTTCAAAGCAAAATCTCAAGTAATTCAGCTGTGAACAGAAAGTATCAGTCATTCAATTTCTTGGTCTCAAACTAGGCCAAGTTAAGAGTTCAGAGTGATTCCTTCACTTTCAGACAAAAATTATTCCCGAAGGAGCATATTTAATGCAGACTGTGAACTGCTTGATTTTTATCAGGAGGTTTAGGAATTTGGCTGCAACAGTTTGCTGTAAGACAACTTTGAGCAGCATTAAGGAAAGCCATCTCACAGCCTTAGAGGAGCACTTAGCCTTTCCCTGAGAAGGTCCTTTAAAGTGAAAAACTACTGCCTGAAGATTGATTAAATGACCACTTAATTAGATCGAGGAGATCTACTGACAATATCTGACAACATCGAGAAAAAAAATGTGTGCCTTTAAGGAATTTGAAAAAATGAAACCTCTTGTGTTTCTGAGATCCAACAGACATCCATGGCTGGAAATAGTGCAATTTCAGGCTTGAATTACTTCTGCTTCTTAGGACAGTTTTAGAGAATAAGGTGTTTCAAGCTACAGTGAAAATCACAATGTACTCTACCTTCGACTTGTAGTAATTACATGAAAACTAACTTCCAAATAAATCCATTTTCATATTATTCCAGATTTCTAATACAAACTAGAAAAAAATAAAAGTGAAAAAGTACTGCTGCATTCAAATTTCATACCCTGTTTTCATTCAAATTAAAGGGCCTGGATGCACTCTTCTGGCTTAACATGCAGAAGGGGTAGGCTCTCTCATGCATTCTAAAAGCTCTCCACATCTTCTCAGGTTAAGATTCAGGATTTCAGCCTGAACTTCTATTCTTATCAGGATAAAATAGAAAGAAGAGTACAATCCTTTTCAAAGAGTATCACTTGAAAAGGAAAAAAAGAAAAAAGAAAGTAGGAAAAAACCCCAGTATTTTTGAAAGGGTAGTACTTAAAAAAACCAAACAACTCAAACCATGTAACAATTTCTAGACTCTCCTACTCCAAAATTATATAATACATATGCTGTAGAATTACTGATATGCATGAACTTTCACACAGAAGCCCAAACACTTCTCAGAGTATCAAAGGTTTCTTGATATCATCAAATAGACGGCAAATTTCCACGGGAAAAGGAATCAGCACTTATGAAGGTGTATGTACAATACATGTATGGAATGTAAGAAAAAGTGTAGTTAGGAAATGCCTAATTACATGGAGGAGTTATTGAGCTGCCAGGTCAGAGTCCTCCTGCACCAGGGATGCACTAGACTGGAACAGGCCAGCACCTCATCACAAATAACCCAGCAGGGCATCACAGGACCATTAGTAATGTAGATCTTTCTAAAACACAACTGGTCAACTTGTCACGTGTTTCTAGGGGACACTGAAGGGCAGGCACAACTGCCTTGCAGCTCTGCTTCTTTCAGCTGTGCAGGAGGACAGCATGTCCCTGTAGAAAAAACTCAGACGCCTCTAGGACAGGGCATCCTGAACTGTCAGCAAGATCTTTGAATAACTGTTCTTACTCTTTCTTCAAATGGTTTTGCCAACACAATTGCTGCTCTGGATAGCTCAGAGAAGAAGGGTAAATGTCCCAGCCTGAGCCACAATCAATGACAAGGCAGTTTTCTGATTTGAACCAGGCTGTTTGGAGCTGTACTTCTAACTGGAGTGTCTCTTGTAACTGAAAGTAATAGAAATCCCATGCATTCTCCCTTGGAAATTAATGTGAAGAAAAATGAAACAAAATAATCTCCAAAAGCTTATATGAAAATAAGTTTCATAATTTCTCGTCTCTCTCTTTTTTTTTTTTTTAAAGAAGCTCTGATAAAAACAAAACAAAACACTTTGATTGTTATCCAACTGTTTAAAATTTGCATCATCTCCTGACAGAAAGCCTCCTGCCATGCTTGGTTCCATTTGGCACAATGGAAGTGCATAAGAAAAGAGACCTCATTAAATGTACCCCTTGGTTTAGGCAGATGGGAGTGTGCTCAATAGCATTTCAGTCCTGATCCCACTTGTTCCTGCAGAACAGATGAAATATGTAATTTACCATAGATGATGACATTTGAGATAATAAAAAAATCACTGATAAGAGGAAATTATATCAAGTTAGATACAACCATCTGCCATGATTTCAAGGATTGACCTGATAGTCACTTTTCTCATTATCTGAGCTTCAGGATACAGGGTATTTTCTACATGTATATTTGAGAGAGTGGCATAAAAAACCTGTATTTCTCAGGGATCCACAGATGTGTTGTTTTCTGTTGTTGGAAGAGACCTGTAGCCATTTTATAAGTCTAGACCCTCAGAGAGACTGGAAATCTGTCTTTTGTGGAAAGAGAGTTCTAACATGTCATTTTTAACTCATACTAGAATAAAGAGAGAAAGACTCATGTTGGAGAAGCTCCTAGAGGATTGTCTCCCATGGGAGGGATCCCTCTCTGGAACAGGGGAAGAGGGTGAGGAGTCCTGTCCCTGAGGAAGGAGTGGCAGAGACAGCGTGTGATGAAATGACCCCATTCCCTGTCCCCCTGCACTACTGGAGGGGAGGAAGGAGAGAATTCAGGAGTGAAGATGAGCCTGGGAAGAGGGAGAGGTGGGGGAAAGCTGTTTTAAAATTTTGGGTTTATTTCTCATTATCCTACTCTGATTTGATTGGTCATAAATTAAATATCCCCAATATTAATAATATATTTGTCTGTGACAGTAACTAGTGAGTGATCCCTGTCTTTATCTTGACCCAAGAGCCTTTTGTTATATTTCCTTTCACTGTGTAGCTGAGGAGGGCAGTGACAGAGCAGCTTTAGTGGGCACTTGGCATCCAGCCTGGGTCAACCTGGCCTAGAGATGCAGATATTCAGAGTGCCTTGGCCATCACTACAAAGAAAACCTATGACACAACACAGACCTGAGCCCAGTTCCCCTGATTCAGAGGCCTTACACTTTAGCAAGGAGTATGAAAGCCTGGTTGTTTAGGAGGCTTCTGAAAAAGGGCATCTGCATCCTTTGTCCTTGCTATATGTTATCCTCAGTAAGCGAAACAAGGAGGACCACTAGACAATATCAAATGCCACTACTCAGAGCTTCTTAAAAGGTATTATACATGGAAGTCCAATAGACAACCAATTCTATAAATAGTACATTGTATTCTTCTTCTTGGACAATGCAAACTTCACTCACAGAGGCAGTCCTGAACATGAAGGGGCTCCTACCCGGCAAGAATTGCCTCAGACACAAAGCTTTTGAACACAAATATTCAGCAAGAGTGAAGTAACTGTTTAAGCAGAGAAAATGTGGATCTGCTGGTTGAGAGACCTGCAAAGAATCTCTTTTGTCCACTGCATCCTCCTTTGCACTCAGCAACTTACAGTGCAGAGGCTTTGCCAGATTATCAGGATTGCAGCAAAGCCTACATAGTCCACTCTGAGTTTCACCAATACAACTTCCAGTACAGAAATATGGAATGCACTTTAAAAGGATATATTATCAATACTGAATGACCACGCTCAGTCTTCTGTATTTACACCTCTGCAAAGCAGTTGAGAAATTGAACCTTACAAAACAGATTGTAGCTGCAAAATGTCTTTCCTGAGAGTTTTGTCTTTTTTCCTTATCAAAAGGTACAGGATGATAAATTTCCACATTTTCTAGTTACTTGTATGTGAAGAAGGTATCTGACTCTAGGAGGTAGCAGACAAAAAAGGATAACAAAATGCAATGGCTGGAAAGTAGTGCTAGAAACAGTCAGCTACAATAAAAGGATTTTTTTTTTTTGTCCAAGAGGTAATAGAACTACCAACTGCAACTTCCCACAAAACGGTGCAGAGGATTTCCAATATTTGCAGTCCTTTAAACTGAGAATTTTACATTTCTCTAAAACCATTTGGTTTGTCTATGGGGTCAAGGGTAACAGGATGAAAAAATAACAACTGTCAGTTGCAGGGTTTATTCCACATAGATCAACAGAAATAGACTTTCATACTATCTGGTAAAAGCAGTTATGAAATTACCAACAGAAATTCTTAAATTGCTAATGTGATCTACCTGAAGTGTACGTATACTGTCAGTAAAAATGAAGGCTGAAATACATAATTTTATCTCTCTGCTAAATTCCTTAGGTAACTTCAGTGAAAGCAGACCTACTCTCCTTGTGCAGTCACACTGCACACACTGTCAGACTGGAGGATGTATCACAAATGACACCAAGAGCAGCCAGTAGAAGCACTTCAGCCCATTAGTTCCTTCAGGAATGAAACAAATAATATTTCTAAACAGAGCTTGAACTTCATCATAGCTAATGAATATTTACATTGCTCAATTTGAATTTTGCATCAGTTCAGCACGTATTAAAACTGCTACATTCACAGACTGAAAATCGAAAGCCATCATTATGTAGTGTCCATAGCAGCATCTCAACACTAACTTCCATTACAGAGAGCAAACAAATACTGAGTGACGTTATTTCCTTTACGTGGGGCCTTACTTTAAGACCTGGTAACAATTAGAAGCTTGTGTACACCCTATCAGTTTTGTCCAACATAGTTTTAGATGTCAAGGTGACTGACATCATTAAACATGACCTGGCCTCAAAGTCAAGTGGAATGAAAAGTTAGTTTTTTTGTGCTTGAAATGATTCTGCAGCACTGCCCAGATAGCATCACACTCTAGAGCACTACTAGCTTTTTGTTTCTTATTTGCACTTGTAATCTGTGGGAAAAAAAAATTAAAATCTAGTTTTTCAAATAAATGGATAGCTAATACAAGGAAGACTAAAAAATGCCTGCTGCTGAAGGTACTGACCCCAATACCTTATAAAGGTATAAAATATGATACTCAATGATTTTATCTTTTCTTTAACTGTTGTTGTAATCTTTAGTGAGAAGAACGGAATGTTAGCCAGGAATTACATTTTTTGATGGAATATTGTGGAACTGGGAAGATCATTGACTAAAAGTGCTACAGAAACTCTTCCAATGACACAAGAATTCCAGTGCTGCCACCGTGATTCCTTCTCCCTGACACTGGCAGTATGTCAGAGCACATAGCTCAGCTCCCATATTCCACTTACAAACAGGTGTTCTGAAGGCACCCTGATCTATCCAGCTAGTCCTTTGCTAAACCACCATCTCAAACTTATAAGGGAAGCAAACTCCAGTACAGCATGGCACACACTGTTTTCTTCTATTCCAGTTCAATGTGTCCTCTTATGGACCTTGATGTGCTCAGACAGGCCCAGATGTAACCCATTTTCCTGCTCTTAAACATGATTGGCCCATCAGCCCCTGAAATTCTGTTTAAGTTCTACCTTAACATTTGATAAGCCTAAAATGTTTCTTATTGTGGAAAACAAGCAAACATTCAAAAAAATTTTTTTTTTTGCCTATAAAATACATCTGATTATTTAGACAGCAAGTTTTTCTTGAAATATTAGAAACCTAGAATGTTGACTGTCATTTTTACATGCAATTTGAATGGTTATTTTTGTACAGATCCAGTGGGTTTTGATGCTGATAATAGTACTAAATATATGCCATAATGCTAGATACTTCAAGACCTTCAAATGTTTCATTAAATGACCAGTAAAACAATAAAATACAAAACAAAGTAAAACAAGAAAGTACAAACTTCTCTTGCAGCTGCAATCCTACACTACCATTTATTATTATAATTCTTCACAAATGCAGAAAACATCAGCCTACCTCTGGCTTGTTTTTTTAACTTGGGGCAGGGACCAATTTGTACATATATGAAATTCAAACCAACAACCCTACTCCTTGATGAATTTTGACACACAGAGAAGTTCCCAATTTCACACTACTTTCAGTTTACCTCAGTGTTTTCTCAAGTCTACTATGAAAAAATGTCTTACCATCATGCACAAGATCATCGCATTTTCATACTTTGCTTTCATGCTCAAAGAGTATCCAATACTAATACTATTTTACTACTTTTGGAATAAATAATCTAAAAACTTATAAAAGACCACTTAAAGAATTCATGTAGTCGTCTGCTTATTTCATTATATCTCCAAGCTAAAAAGGCTGCCTGCATAGACACACATTTTGCAATACTGTTGTATAAATGTTTAAACAGCTCCTGAAGTTCAAAGATGCTTGCAACAATTTCAGCTTTAGAGATGGACAGTTAGGAACAGCAACTTCACACATTTTAGAACATTCTGGATAGTAAACAGACTCTTCCACATACCATTTGTATATGCAACTTGTGTTTCAGTCTTCATTGAGTACCAGAAGCATTTTAAGATGTCAGATTTTAATTAAAAATTAAAACCTGTCTTCCTGTACATTCAGTTCCTGCCAGATGTCACAAGATTAAGTGAACCAAGATAGTTTAAAACAATTGCAACACTTTTCCTTACCTAACTGCTTTTCCCAAACATCTGCTATCCAGCCTAGGGTAAGGGAAAACGTTTATGGCTATGTCACAGTATCAGCAAACTCAACACCAAGGCTTGGGACAAAACTGCCAAATTCAAACATCTCTAGAAGCGGATTTATTTCAGGGGCCTCTCGTACAACTTAAAAACATAAATTCTAGTTTTCAAATACTTAACTAGGACAGTATGCTGAAAGTTGCCTACATATGATAATTTTTTAATTTAAAAGTACAGTATTAACTAGGAGTAAAAGCATTAATAACTTGATAAGGGAAAGTTCTCAGTATCATCAACACTGACCAGGCTTAAAGGAAGTTGTTGTTATAAGCTGTTTAAGTTACAGGTGAGATAACTTCTGGAAGACATTGTTCATTATGTAGCTCATGCTGTACAAAACATTTTTCAAAACCTCTGCTTTGATGCATTGGGAGCCTAATGCTGAGTATATATATCCACATACACTTAATTCTTTGCACCTTATCTGTACCACTAGGAATGTTACTTAAACCATTGGTCAGTAATTTCCACATCAATAGAGAGGCAAAAAAAAGTGGACTGCAATTTGATTTTACACCATTCTTTCCATTCCTCCAAGAATTATATGGCATACAGCATACTGTGTATAAGACACTACCTTCTCTCATTTCCTCAGATCTTCTTTGTAGGCTTCTCTCTCATCTGGGGCTGATCAGACTTCAGAACAGCAACATCTTTCATACTGGCCAAAGGTCTGGCTTACAGCTGCTTTCCTAAATCTTTCATGAATTGTTTTTTCCCCGCTGGTGGTACTACTCCTGGTCAAAATACATTGTTTTGTCTTTTTGAGTAAGTTTTACATGCTGTACCTTCACGGTCCTCTATGCAATACCACTCCCCTCATGGCTGCTTAGCCCAAGGCAACACAGAAGCCTGAACAAAAAATACAGCTGCCTAAGGTACCGAGCCACAGGCAAAGATAGAACAAGTAGCCTTTACCTCCACTTTTGAGGGAAAGTAGCAAAGGACATGAGAAAAGAATTGCTGAATGCAAAATAAACTTCCCCAAACCAGCAATTTCCTCCCCAGCCAGGTCCCAGCTCAACAGCAAAGCCCAGAGCTGACTGGAGCTCAGCTGCATCTTCTTGGCCCCTAACAAGCAACAAAGCACAAAGCCCCAGAGCAGCTCAGTCTCCTCATGCTCTGGCAATCACTGGTTAATGGCAGAAAGCAGTAGGGGAAACGTTGTAAGCACTAAAATCAGCTAATATGATTCTGACTACCTGCTGGGAACTGGCCTAACAAAGGACATGACGCTTGAGCATAATCACAGAACTCATGGCTGGCTTCCAGACCTCACATCTGTAGCACAGCTGCTTCTCAGCTCACTTGCTTTTCTACAGATGTTCCCACAAAAAATTGCAGGAATTAGAATGAAACATTAGTGACTTTTCTTCCTATTGCTTTTGCCGTCATTACCTCTCAGTTAATCTGCTTTCATGTCCAGTCTTCCTTCACACACCCTCCTAGTACCAGACACTACAAACTGTGGTATCTGCACCAACTGCTGAATACACAACTGGTATTTTGGGTTCATTTCTGTCCTGAGGGTTTTAGTGTCATAATTAAGTTCAGCACAAGGTGATGGAAAAATAGTTTCTGTGCAAGTAGTCATGCTTTTCCTAGCTGAAAAGAGCTACAGGCACTCTAAATTAATTTTGCTTACAACTCTTATTCAAATCGGTTGAGATCTGAATTATTTTCAAGTACAGTAGTCAGCTGCATGTTGTGTGGATATTTTTTTCTTCATTTCCAAAAAGGTAGTGTTATGTGTTTCTGCACATATGTTTGTGCTTAGTAACACACTGGATAAACCTCAAAGCAACTTGAAATATGTTATCTTGAAGCTAAGTAGAAATTTCACTAAAATGCACCCTGCTTTATTGTGATACTAAGTCTTACAATAGCAATGGAAAGTTTCAAATCAATTATGGTCATTGAAGAACAAAACTATTGTCCCAACCTGTTCCAAGTACGAAAGATACACTTGTAGCAGAACTGTTGATCTCCTGTGCCATGTGCAGGAGTTACAGGTTCAATAGATGATGCAAGGCAGAAGAGACTCATTTTTGGGAATTTATTTGACATGGCCTCCAGTTATTGCATTTCATGGGCTACATTAAGCCAGGCAACTTTGATTGCTCTATTTGTAATACATCACAATAACATCACTGTGTTTTCAAGTCCCCCGTGGAGCTTGACCCTATGTTTGGGACAGGGTAACAGCCAGAGAAATCCTCTTCTCTGAGCAATTCTCTACATTTGGGTGAACAAATTGCAGGCAGAATTTTCCAAACATAGCATTTCTCAGTGTGACAAAGCACCAAAACTTTATCATACTTTTGTGCTGGTGATGTTCCTCCAGTTTTGAGGAACAAAGACAGTTAGTCCTCCCAAAAGTGCTACTCCTCAACATGATGTAGAACACTTTAATTCTCTGTAATATATCGGTGCAAGTTACAATGGAGCATTTCAAAAAAGCATGTAGTATTTAACAAACAGCTGAGAAATCACACCAGACGCCTTCCCTATCCATTTATTAAAGCATGCACAATTCCCATTTAATGACAGACAAAGCAATAAAATTGAGATAAAAAATTCATCTGTAGCCAGTGCATTTTAAAAAGTAAAATGCGCCAAAATATCATATCTGGTACGTGGAGTTCTGACAACTATTTTTCATTGTAATTTTTTTACCATTTCATTTCCTCAGCTGAAGACTAAAGGGAACCTTGGAAATCAAAACTCGCAGTGATAACTCGCAGAGCCAGAATCCTAAGGTTCCTTTTCATTAAACGACATGCTGCAGGAAAGCAAACACTTGCCACAACGACAGACACTTGAAGAGACACAGTTGGCCTGCCTCATTGCTTGAGCAGGGAGGAAAAGATCCCCATTAAAAAACAGTGAGCCCAAGGGGATTCATCTTTGTCTCATGGTAAAAAAAATTCTCCAAGGGACAGACAGCATTGGGTACCATTTTCAGAAAGCTACAGCTCTCAGAGATAGGCAGCTATAATATATATTGGGCTCAGCAAGAAAACTTTGTATGCATGTATCCATCACAGCATATGCATATGAATATGGAGATTCATTCTGAACTAAAGGGCTGGTAGGTCAGACTGCTACACGGAGGCCTTTGAGCCTGTATCCAGTTTCATAGTTTCCCATCTATTTACAAGTGTTTGTTCAAACATTCCACAGTTTAAAGGGGATGCGAGTTAACTGCCAGTGAGAATAGAAAGACTGTGCATCTACAAAAGGCACCAATGTATCTATATACCAGTCTAAGGAAGATGTTATAAATTGTGTTTGATCTAATTTTACATATTAGCAGTGCATTAATTTATGAACAGACTCTGCTGGCAAGGAGGGCAAGAAGGAAAGGTCCATTTTTAGTTGTGATCTGGACCTACAAAAGAGCTTTTGTGATGGCTGTGGATGTCACAAAACAGCTACCATGTGCAGGAACAACATATCAAGTTGTTCCTTCAGACACTGATGACCCACTCATCAGTTATACCCTAATCTATAAACAGTCACAAACAACCAAGTCTTCAGTCTTAATGTAGTTTGTTTTATCCTGCACTCAAGGGCCTTATTTTGTTAGGACATAATTCTGTCATAACTGCTGGGGATCTTTTTGGTGACATCAAAAGGCCTTAGATTTATTCTGCTGTGAAAAAGTTTACACTTCCTGAAACAACACTGATCTTATTCCCAGGGGATTCCAGGTGAGGAAATCAGTGTTGCATAAGTTTTTTCTCATATGAGATGATTTCATATGGAAATGGCGGACAATAACACATTTTCAACAAAGGTGATATTGCTGCTGCTTCCACAATCTTTTAGCCAGAGGTAGTCTAAAAGGGGAGGGAAGAGGTGAAAGAACCAGATCTTTTAACAGAGGAATCAGATAAAAAAGCCCTGTATCACACTTCATCAGATGTGAATGCAAAAGACTTATCTGTAGAGCAAGTGGCACAAATATCACAGAGGAAGTAAATGAGATTTTTTTCTTTATCTTAAAATTACTTTGTATAACACTGTTATTAGAATTGTTTCCTATAAGCTTAAAAACAACAGTAGTAACAAAGATTAGCACTACCCCCATATGAATTTCAAGGGCTTCTTAAAAAACTTCTTATGAAGAGACAATGAGCACTGAAATGAGATGCTCTCTTTCTAGATAGGTGTAGTTACTGCATTCCCTCCCCAGTCAAATAAATAGTTCTTCTTCCCTTAGCCAGCAAACTGTTACTCAGACAAGCAAAAATCACACTGTCAAGACAAGTAAGGACAACCTCCATTTGCTCAGTGTTGCTCCAGAACCATGTGGTATTTCTCTCCCTTAATATTAAGGCAGTTCCTTTTACAAAATATCTAAACATTTACCAGTTCAGAATTAAACCTCCCGTTATTTATGGAAATATCCCACACAAAAGGAACTGTTGTTAACAGACTTGGGTTGTGATCTAGCAGCTTGTAATTATAATTTTTGTGAGACCTCCCCCACCAGAAAAATTATGTCCTTGAACATTCTTCCTAAATAGAAGCCTTCACTAGAAAGGAGAAAATACATATTAATCCATAAATAAATTGATTTAAGAAGCTTCTGAACTCGGGAGCAAATCCTTGCTGAAGGAACCCAGGGCAGAACAAAAACCACATAGCACCAGACGTTCCCATACTGCAGGTGGTATGGACAAAAGGCAGGCCCTACCTTGTGGCTCAAGAGTCAGGACTTGGAGGCTGTATAGACTATGTACACAGAAATTATAGTCTCCCTTCTATAATTTTCCTCTTTTTATTTTGGATTTTTGGTGCAGTCTCTTCCAGAACAAACCATGCAATTCTGAAATTAGTTAATTTAATAATTGAAATGAGAGGGGAGAACAAAAACCTTGGGCTTTCTTAGGGGCTTTTTTCTGTTGGCTGCCTTGGCCAGCTGCTAATTGTTCTTAGCAAGGAATAGAAACCCATGTAACACTGCACTCATACTAAACAGTTCCTTATTGGGAATTGCTCTGAAATACTGACATGCAGACTTCAGCAATGTTTAGGAATGGTTAATCCAAAAAATGTAGTCTTTTATGTTTGCAAGTCTATCTACAGCTTTTATACCTTGTAAAATAATTCATATGGCACCACTGTTTGGTAAAACTAAAGAGAGAGGGATTAAAAAAGAAAGATAAACCCATCACATGTTCATTACCAAAAGAAACATCAAGACAATTCCAAAACTATGAGCTTAAAAAATTGGTAGATAATAGGTGTAAATGTATGTCTATCAATCTTTCTCAGTGCCCCACCAACAGCAGTGATAATGTTGTCTGTTCAAAGAGAATTTCAAACACCTTTACTGTAGAGTGCCTTACTACACGTCTTTATTGCTGCTGGTGTGGTGCTCAGTCAAATGATTTACATGCTGTTCTACAAAAAGACAGGGTGAGTACAGGGACCATTCTGCAAACATCAAGGACAGGCAGACAGACCAATGCCAGAGAAGTATTCAGTTGCTGACACTGAAGGGAAGACTTTCTAGCACAACCTAAAAATTCAGGAGGAGTCACAGAAATTATCTTCCACAAGGTGATGACGATGCAGCAAAAATAAATGTGCTAGTGCTGTAAAAAAGCGCTTCAAACAAAACCCACAAAAACCAAATAACCACCAACCAAAAAAACCCACCAAAGAAAATGAGAGCCGTGCAAAAAGAAGGCAGTAGAAATGAAGATAAATGGTGTGCCTTAAGGCTTTCATGATTAGGTTTTTCTCTCTGACAACATGGACTCTTTCTACTGATGCCTTAAGATTGCAGGAGCCATCTTGCACTACTACAAGGAAATAAAGTAGTTTTTCCAGGGTTAACACTGCATGTAAAACAGCCTTTCATTGCTGCCTGTCTGTATTACACCTAAAACTAAAGCCGTGGATTATGGTGAAGAGATAATAGAGATGAGCTATTTGAGTGTTGCCGTAGAAGCAGGTTTGGCTCCCTTGTCTGACATAATGCACATGTAGACCTGCCTTGTTAATAGCAAAGGTGAGCATGTGCATGTGTAGTTCCTTAGTGATAAGTGGAGTACAAGGACCGGTAATTACAGTGAACCTGGTGGCACATGTAGAGTAACAGAAACACAGCATGGACCTAATGACTTCTTGCATTCAACTGTGAAATATTTAATCCACTATCCAGCTGCAGGTGTAGGGAAGGAACTAGGCTACATTTTAAGATACGATGGGTGTTCCAAAGGGGAAGCTCCCAAACCAATGTAAGGCAGACAAGTTCGCATTTGGTTAGTTTCCTCATGCCTAGCACATTCTCATTAAGTTCTTAACTAGAAGCAAACACCTTTTGTTAAAAAGAAAAAGAAGAAAAAAAAAAAAAGAAGAAATTAGAAGACTCATTTTTCCTGCTTTGGTGTTTTGCTCTTTGGGCAGGTATAATGCTGCTTAACATTCAAAATCCAATCACATTTCCTACGTTGATGAGCAGCCGGTATTTGCCAGTATTTTTCTTGCTGTTGGAAGTAAACACTATTTCTTCTCATAGTCATGATTTCCTTTGGCTATGCCACACAACTTCGCTGAAAAGAAAACATTCAGAAATGCAGGAAAGGAATCAGCTTCTGCTTTGCAGAATAGGATGAATTGCTTTTCCTCTGTAGACTCTGCAGTGATGGTGTTCAAATCATTGAGATTTCACATTCTTTAGTGGGACCTCATTTTGGCAAGGAACTCTTGTTTCCAATCCCACTGGAAGGGGTACACTTCAAGTACTGACACCTTTTAATTTGACCTTTTAATCTGTACCAATGTATTGGCAGCTCTAAAATTATTAGTCTTCCTTGACACTCCTTTCCTGATGCTATATGCAGTTAATAAGCAATGAAGGCCCCACTGAAGCAAATTTATCACCTAGAACATAAAATTATGAAAACTTATCCTTGGTCAGTGTTTTTGAATCAATGAATCAATGTGTCCCACAAACAGTACACCTGGGAAAATATCTAAAATACATTTAGGATTCTACTTCAGGCTATTGTCAGAATGTGAAGACCAAGTGTGGGGTCACATTAATCCATTGCACCAGGAGGATCTTCTTATATCAACTGTATTTAAAAAGGTTTAGAAGGAAGGAATTACTTTAGAGACATGGATTTATTTATTGTGACCAAGGTATTTCTACGTACTGGCTTGTGCTGATTTAACAGAGTGAAACTCCACAGTCGCTATCTCAGTGTAAATGAAATGTTAATGATGATACAGCTTTCTTCTTCCACATGTGGGCTATTTATCTGAACGTGAGTATACCTGGCTTTATTGCTATGCACTCATTTTGATTTTGAGCAGCACATATGAAATCTATTTAAGCAGCCTGTGGCTTATTTTTAGGGAGAAAATAATTAAAAAATAGAAATGTGAGGCATTTTTCAGCTAACTGTAAAAGCATTTAGCATACAATGCTCATAAATAAAAAACTAAACTGAAGAAATTGCTTTTTCCTCTTGAGATTTTTCAGACTACCTTCTCCCAGACAAGCACATCTAGGCTCCAAAAGTCACTCTCTGTTAATCCCTTGTGGCTTTGTAAGGTATTTTTTCTACTTGCAAGTGACTTGTACCACCTTTATTTCATGCCAACAGAAGCAAAAATGTCAAGGTCATGTTTTTCCAGTTTGCTGAAGCAATCTAATACTGTGACTATCTAGGCCAGCTGCCAGCAGAACTGGACTTTTAAATATCTTATAAAAGCATCTCTGCATATCTAGTTTAATTCTGCCCTGCAATTTAAAAGTCTAATGCAGGCAAGTACATGAAAGAATTTCTCATTCAATCAACCTCACCTTGTTCATCTACAGAAAAGCATCACATTGCTTTAAAGGAATATGGGAAATAAGGCCAATGACAAAGGGCTTTTATGCCTTCTGAGAAGGGGAAAATGGGGCAGTAATGGAACTTGAGTGGCATGGTTGATACATGACAGAGCTAAAATAATAAGCAAGAGAGAAAGAGTCTCCTGGGAAGGAGTCTCTCTGTCTGAAGAACGAGATCTGACCTGAAAACGGCAAGTGAACATTTATACATTGTTTATGTCTGAAGATGATACAGGATGATACAGAAGAAAGAACCAAAGAACAAACAAAACAGAAAAATCTATTTAGGAATTTTACTGCTTTAAACATTGCCACCAATGGCAATATGCCTGTCAACAGGTTGAGCTTGATATACCTGCTGGCTACCAAAGTAGTTTCAGGACATTCTATAGTTCAGCTGAAGAGCTTTACAAAACTAGAGCAAAATAAAAGGATGGAGAACAAGAATACCCTCATGTAGTCCATTACCATCTTCTTTCAGCTTGATTGCTCTCACAGCTTATATTAATCACATTGCCTAAAGTCATCGTGAAATGAATAATTAGGTTATGAAAACAAACAGTCAAGTGAAAGCTTAGCTCAATTAGTCTTTAGTTCTTCCAGACACACTACCACTTAGGGTCATGAAATAATTGTCTTTTGCTTTCCTCCAAGGAGGTCACCTCTGCTGAAGAATTCCACAGCACTAAAATATGCATCCGTGAGATTGTGAGTCTTTGTGTTCCCATATAACTTAGAGAAAATAAAAACCCAGCTCTACAGACTATCTAAATCCAATTTCCATTGGAAAAATACAGAAGTAAAAAGAGATAGACGATTGACATCTCCGAGTATTTCAGCAAAGGAACCCAAACTATTTGCTATAGTATCGTAAGCGTTCTCAAAGTTTTTCCTATAAACAAAAAAAGAACAGCAGTACCTGCTGTGTCACTGCATATCTTAAGTGAAAGCATGAAAGACCATAAAAAGTGGGATGGGAAAATGCCATTGTAGACTGAGTGTTTAGTGGATTAAGAAAGGTTTTACGTGTTGCTTAAAGAACATTCTGGTTTGCATCAAGTGGGAGATTTTTCATGCATTGAGTGTGGCACCATGTGTAATCACAGGCATGAGAAATATTAATGGCAAGGGAGGGAAGAGGAAGTACTGGCATGATAGTGCATTTAAGCTGAAAAAATTTGAAGAACCTTTCCCAAGGTTGGAAACAGAGAAACAAGGAGAATGAAGTGCCAGCGTGCAAAGTACAACAAATAAGGATAAAAAAATCGTGACTGCAGCAATTGCAGATCACTAAAACTACAAATGAAATGTTCCTCCAGAAAGTGTCATTCCAGACCAGATTTGACACATCTTGATAACACTGTATGGAGAAAATCCAGTTTATTTTCACCAAAGGGTATTATATTTTTTTGTACAAATCTCTGTGTGCGTGTGACACAGAGAATGCTCTACATTGCAAACAACTGGAAAAGGACCTAAGTTAATATTCACTCTCTCAGTGAACTAACTCTCATCTTCATTTAAGCTTAATGAGGCTGCAGAACAAAATCAGCAGATGATGGAATAGAGCAACTACAGATTTCTAGAACCATGTCCCTATAGCAGCATAGAGATGTCATTGCTGAATTCTCAGTCAACACACAGGCTGTTTTGTAAAACTGCATGAGCAATATTATGGAAATATAAATGGTGCAGGTACAGATGCAGTGTAGAAATTTGCAGGGTCAGTGAGATTTTATAGAACTCAGTTAAACTAATGAATGTTCCTAGAGGGAAAATAGAGTTGACAAACATAAGACGTTTCTGGGTACAGCCGGAGAGCTGTAGCAATGAAATTCTGCTATTGGCCATCTCCCTTCTCAAATGCATTCTTTGAATGGAGTTCATACCAGATTAACATTTAGGATCCCAGGGAAGCAAAAATTAAACAAATAAAGTTCAAACCTAGTCAAACAATATTAAAAAAATGAAGATCAGTTCAGTAGGGGGAACTCGGCACCAATGATAATCAGCAGAATACACAAACATTTGTATTAGTGGTTGAAAATGCTTCCTACAATTACCAGTACTTGTTTGCATAAAACATTGACATTATTATCCAAAATAGGCTGTAACACATATTCTCATAAAGCTTCTTATTTGATATCAAAGATTGAGAGCTCAAAAGTATTAGTTTTTAAGGAGCAAAGTACTCTCTTTACATTTAAAGATTCACAAAAAGGGCACTTGCTCTTGATTTAAAAAGCCTTGACAATGTTCAGCTTCACGTGAATTCACAAAAAGGACACTTGCTCTTGATTTAAAAAGCCTTGCCAGTGTTCAGCTTCATGTGATATCACCTCTTTGTAGTGAATTTTGACAATACTGTCTGTTACTGAATTCCACACTCATTACTGTCTCCCAATGTGAAACCTCTGCCATTAGAAGACTGTTTGAAAACAGATCTTCCCAATCATTTTTTTAGTACAATCAAAACCATATAATTGCGATATAGAAAGAGATAAGAGAATGCTACAGTGCAGGGCTGAAGCTTTTAGGCATTACCAGGAATGGCATTACTCTCATCTATGCTTGTGGCCAGTGTGATCTTATGGTCAGTCTTGAATTCCATGATAGTACTAAGACATCCATCCAGAGTAATGCCATTAACATGCAAGGGATTTTCCTAGAAGATACATTTCCTGGAGGTTTCCCTCTTAACACAAATACAAGAGCAGTCCTCTTCGTCAAGACAGATCTTTGCTGTGAAAATTCTGTAACGTGACTTCAAGCCACTGAGACCCTTATCAGAGATATCTTTTGTAATCAACATTTACCTTCACAAAGTAATCCCCAAGTGCTGCACCTTTAAGAGTTCTGATGGAGAAATCCTCATCAATATCTTTTCACCAAAGAAAATGTCATCCAAGTAGTAATTGGAAATTCTTCAATCTCAGGCTTTTTTATTAATTTATTTTTAAATTAATTGCATCTTCACTTTCTCTAAATTGCAATTTCTCTACAACTTCAGTGACAGTAAAGAAAGAGTTTCAATATGTGAAGTTTTTGGTGCAGTGGTTGAACACTATTTTGCTACAGGTAACTTGGCTAGTCAGCTGGAACCTTAATTTTCTAGCTTCAGAGGTACATACCACCAAAATACTCTCAGCTATCTGCTTCATTTTTCATGAACCCCAAGTTAACTCTTTCACTCTTCACCACTTTTCCAGGCTATTTTTATCCCCAAGCTAAAGCAAACCCCAAATAAAACCAGCTAAAACAAGCCACAAAACTTATTAGATTGTGAATGTTTTGCTTATCAAAGTCACACTGAAGTCTCATAGATGTTCCAATCATACCAAAACTAGGAATACAGCATAGTCCTTTTTAATCGAAATCAGTCTCCTAAAAGAGGTTGCACTCAGAGCTTGAAAAGCTTATCTGGAAACATAGGTGGCATCAGTGGTGCATACTGTCTCCTAAGCTATTCCATTTATTTATCAGGAGCCAAGTCATTTGATTTCAGCAATACAAATTTCACACCGTGTAAGAAAAGTAGTTTTGGAATTAAAACTGGTTTAGAGGAATGCAAGGATTATAGGAAACTTGCACATGGAGGCTTATGAAGGATCAGAATTTCACTCTGAGATCAACATTGCTTCTCCCACAGGTTTGGTCTCTGAAAAAGTTGCTATAATGCAGAGTAGTTGCATGTCAAATCGTAGTCTCAATCCAACCTTGAAGCATCATAATATGAACATTTATATTTTTACACAGAAACCTCAGAACTGTGAAGAAAACAAAGAAGTGGGATTTGCACAGAATTCGACTTGGAAATTAATTCAAGTCATATAATCTACTCTACATCCTCATAATTTTTTCAAGGACAATGAGCTTCCCTGACATGAGTAGTCTTTACAGAATCTGCCCTTAAAAAATAATTTTTTTCAGTGTGGAGTATGTTGCTTTGGCTGCTATTTAGTACAATGCTAATGGAGAACCCTCACAGAGAACATCCTTAACACTATTAAAATTATTACGGTCATGGACACAGAAAATTCTTAGTGATTTTCATGGTTCTAGTGAAGACACTTTAAAAGGCGCTTTGTTTACCGGGTCAACGCAACGCACTGTGAAAACATCCCTTTAGGTATTGTGTGGTAGGCTTGAAATCATTTCACATCTGTAATCAGATGTGTTCACATGTTAGCGTCGAGCAAGCATGGTTCTTTGCCCAAAAGCTCTTCATCTGTCGTGAATTTTTCAAACAAAAAATCCCAAACTTAAGACTGTAAAAGATGCAAGATCTGTATTTTGACAAAATGGTTCTGTGAAGGTTTTATTTTAAAAACACTGCTATTTTTGGTGTCAGGAATTATTTATGTGATTAAATATTTTCTTCTTATATTACATAAGTACATAGCTCTTGAGTTTTGTGGAGACAAGTATAAACTAAGAGAGGAAGAGGAAAAAAATTACAGTTCTCAATACTTTTCTCCTAACTTTCATGTGTTTTGATGGTTGTACACAAACTGAGGACTGTATCACAAATAAAAACACAGCATAATGTAAGGATGTGTCAGTTTATGCATCATTTGCCCCTCTAGGCTCTGTTTTTTCTCACAGTAAGATGCCTTTTCAGCCAACAAAGCAGGTGGGCAGAACTCTCACGCAGGATGGAAAGACCATCACCTTCAAAATCCCGAGCTGTGTTTTATGAAATGCAAAACAAGTTACACACAGAGTTACACACAGAAGAAAATTCAATGTGTGCTATTTTGGGAAATCTCATTCCTTACTTACTGGGCTCCACTCATCTCTGTCAAGGGCAGCAGGGATGTTAAAAGTCTTGGATGACTCTCTTTTGGGAAATACATTTCTCTTATCTCTTCCATCATTATCTTATCATGATTTTCCATCTACAGATCATATTGTGGAGTATCATACAGCTACCTATAACAGGTACTATCCTGTATATATATAGGCCAGTCTTCGCAAACGAAGAACCGGGGAAGGTCTTTACACCTTCCAGCCTGCGCATTGGATTTTTTAGGTGAGACACAGTGTGCGCGGAACTGAGCCCACCCTTTAATCCTGAGGTTCATCTGCCGGGGCCAAGCGAGCTTGGATGGTGGCAGCGAGGTCCTCAGGACGTAGATGGATTGCCTTACAGGGCTAACGAGCTCCATCTGCCTGGGGAGGGGCCCTGACTGGGAATTGAACCCGAGCCTTGGCAGTGACAGCGCCGCGTCCTTAACCACTAGACCACCAGGGGCTCCCTTTATCCTGTATATACGCATACAGAGAAACCAAAGGGTTTGACTGGTCACACAGTGGGGAATGCCAACAGCATTAGACCAAGTCAGGCTTGTCCTGTTAAGGCAAATGACATGGTCACAGCCCACACCTTGAACCTGAGTGCTTGGCCTTCATGCCTCCACAAAAAGTAAGTAGTCTAGAATACATATATGTTAAAATTTAATTATCTCAGTTTTAACTGAGCCTCACTTATATTCCAGTGGTATTTTGTCCCTTTTTATAGCTGTGGTGCCTTATCAGCAACCAATACTGAGGCAATTTTTTGTATGCTATTGAAAAGATCATCAGCTATTGCAATGACACCTGGGCAAGTAAGGCAGGAAAGGGTGAAAAACAACAAAAATAGAATAAACGAGGAGGAACAGACTTAGCTAGTCCAGCTCATCACATCCTTCAAAATATCCTTCAGACACATTTGCTCTAGGGGCTCTGAGGGTGAAAGTACTAATGCTGATTTAATAGATAGTATCTATCTGCAGGATGGCAGGTACTGCTGAGTTCAAGTCATGGAGGAATAGCATGAAATGGATGCTGCAGAAAGTCACCAGAACAGACAAACTGTCTTGCCTGAATAGGATGGTAACAGAAGTTTTTCAAATCATCTGTGCATATATGCATATATGCATATTTCTCTACTCTGAGAGAAACTGAAAAAAATAACTGAAGCAATTCAAGGTGATGAACTGAAACTGAGTCCTCAGCACAGCATTTGGAGTAGTTAGCCACAGCAACCAACTCTGTTTTCCCCCAGAGACTGAGTCAGACCAAAATCTGACTTAAATGCCCTGATATCTAAAATAGTTCACTCTTTTCTTTCAAGTCCATTACTTCCATCAGGCTGTATCTGAATGAATAAAGATAAACAGTATCTTAGGAGAAACAAACATTCTATCTCTTTCAATTGTATTAAGCATGTGGGCATTACTCACAAGATATCCTCACAATTATGGCTACAGAGAGCCAGGTAATCTAACAATATCTCACAGGAATAGTTGTAATAACAAACACCCAAAAAATAATCCTGCAGATTTGATTAGAAAACTGTTATTTGCACGTCATCAGGTTTGCATTGCTGTTGCACTACCGTAGGCAAAGAACATAAAACTACTGGCTATTTTATTGCAACTATTTCACCTTCCCTTTCACATATACCAAAATAAAAACAAAAACCTCCTTCCACTGCCAGTTCATGGTAGTGTGATTTTGTGAGTATAATGTCAGCTCAGAGCAAAACGATGCAGTTGCAATGAAACACTACACTGCCGTGAAAAGCTTATTAGACAATCATAAAAGTAAAAATGGCATTACATAATCCCAAAGGAGCTTAATTTACTTAGGATTTTCTTGTTATTTAAGTGGAGAAAGACCAATTTAATCAGATGAAACTAAGGTCAGATACACATTGGTTATCTACAACAGGATGTTTTCAGATCAAGACCTTATACCTTTAGTTAATGGGGCAATCCATGGCAGGGAGACTAGTGTATTCTTCATGTGGAACAAAATTAAAGATGAAAACAGAAAAAAAGTGTTGTTTCCTCTTAAACCTGTAACTCTCCCAGCTATTCTCTGCCATCCCCCATTCCCAGTCAAAGTGCACAAGTTGTTTTGCTCTTCCTGTGTCCAGATGGGCTATCCCATATCTAACACATCCTGCCTGCCACGATTACCATCACTGCCTCTCTGTTCCAGTGTCCCGCCCAGGAGCAGCCATGGCTGGCAGGGCCAGCACTTCAGGGACATTTAAAGAGCCCCAGCAGCCCCATATGAAAGGACACGTTCTCAGAACCCCAGCAAATTCTGACGAGCCTCTGCAGAGTATGTGGAAGATGATGCTTTTCAAATTTGGCACCAGGCCAGGTGTAGGCACAGCCGTGATAGTAAATCAGCCTCCTGCCAAATTTTTAGTCTGTTTCAAAACACTGGGCATTCTCAATTAAATGGTTGCAAGAAACTACATAAAACAACAACGTATTTCACCCTGTCTCATTTAAGCAATATGGCTGAATCATTTTTAATTACATTAAGCTGGAAATTTAAGCTGAGGTATATGTCTAACAGAAGGAGTCAACCTGTATACTCAAAGTCTACAATACAACTAGACCCATCATCTCATAAGGGGAATTACTTGGGAGCTGCAAGTACCAGGAAATTCAACAGGATTTGTTTATAAATATTTTGTGTTAAAAAGCAGAGTAAGAGTGAGTCAGTCACTCACAACCAACTATTTATATTGAAGGTGACAAAGAATTCATATTTTGTCAAAGCAGATCCTTTGGTTTTAGAGAACAACAGTAGCACACTCGACAAGACACCGAGGTACAGTGTTCCAGACCCAAATAGTTAAGTGTACAACCTCTCATCAACAAATAATGTCAAGAGGCTTGTTTAAAAGCAATTTATACTTTTCTTATAGTTTTGAAAATTTTCAGCACAAAATTAGGTCCATATTAATGAATACCTCAAAAAATTATTTAAATATATTTTTATATATATATATAAAAGGGTATTTTTCTTTGTAAAGAGGTATAATGTTCTGGCTTAAATTAGATTTTTAATAGGAAAAAAAATTATAGTGGTTCAAGTACTGTATATTCATACCAAGTAGGGACAGAGGGTGTCTTTGTATATTTATAACTGTCTATTGGTGCGTAAGAGACCAATTAAAAATAAGTAAAGATAAATCAACCTTATTTTACTGTGCATTCTCTGAAATCCTGGGCTATAAAACAATCCAATTTATGGTATTTAATTACATTTTCCTCCCAAATTTTAAACTTGTGAACCATTAACCTCTTCTCTCTCTGTAGTTCCCCAACATATAACTGCACAGTTGTGTTAAGAAGAGTTAGAAATGAATTCTGCAAGAAGTCAAGCCCTTCATTCCCAGCAGCCTTAGGTACAGGCATTTCTGCTGGCAGGTTATTCCTATCCCCCCAGCATAGATGCAAGTTGCAAGTTACAGGATATGACTAATTAACCTATCTGAGTTAATTAGTCTATTCTGCTTCTGCATATGTTAATTCAAATAACTAAATCCAGAGCTTTAAAGCCTGCAATGCTTTACCATCTAAATGAGTCTACCAATTCCGTAATTCCATCCTCTTCTTAAGACGTTGTTTACCATCAGGCATCTGTCTGCCATTCTTTTCCAGCCCTCATTTTAGTCCATCTCTTAGTAAGAAAACTATTTATTTGCCTCATACATATGGAGTTCTTGGTTAGGCAGTGTTTTTAGGGAAATAATTCCTGTTGATGCATCATGTCAGCTTTTGGCTGCCACTGCTATTGATGGCACAGTTTTCTCATTTAGGGAATCACAGTTTACTTCACAAAACTAAAACAGACTCTGGGTGGCAATCCCATGCCACCTTCTACATAAACAGGTGACTTAAAAGGCAAGTTTCCTGTCTCAGGATTCACTGTTTGTGCAGGGAAGTTCTTTCAATGCCAAGACTTGGACACAAATATTTTGAGATGCAAGTCAATGATGTATTAAACTTAGTTACTGAAACGTGAAAAACAACTTTGTACCAAAATTAAGCAGACTTTGGGTGTTCAGGAATTGAATTTTCTAAGTACAAATGCCTTGACTGATTTTAAACTTGCCTCAAAAGCTGGTATTTCCAGAAATAAATTTGTATAAATTTGATTATAAATATTTTTTTTTCTTTTCCATAAGCTGCTCTATGAAGCTAAACATGTTTGTTGTGCCCTACCAGGACACACAGAATAGAAGAACCCACCTTATATATCCTAACATTTGCCAGCACAACCTGCACATTTCACTAACCTTGCTATCTCCATTTAATTATACACAATATCTGGATTTCTGCTTACTGCAGTACTAAGGATAAACCTAAGTACTTCTGCTTACAGTATTTTCACTGAGGGAAACTATATTGAGCTCACAAGGGCTATTTAGTGGCATTCACATATTTGCATAAAGACTACTTGATGAGATCCACTGGTTAGTGGGTATCTTACCACACATAAAAAGGATGGTAGTTTGCTGACAGTGTCCCTTGAAGTGTTCTGTCCATAAATTTCTACAGTTGCCCTGTATCTGGGTCAGCATAAATGAATAAAATCATGAAAAATTTGAGTTTTCCAAGCTGTTTATGAAGGTATTGTTTACAAATCCCTGCCCCAGTGAATAAGGACAAGGAGACAGGTCAGCTGGCAGCTGCATGATGCCTTTAAGGAGGTGTTGTCACATTTTTATGTATTGCACATAAAACCTGAGGCCAATTACATGGTAGTCTAAACTGCTGGGTAATGTTAATGAGGTTATTCCAGATGGGAATGTTGCACCCAACAGGTGCTCAGTGCTATAGTGTTACTGTCCCAATAGTCCTCCTGTTTCTGGAAAGCAGGCCTGCCTTC
Organism: Empidonax traillii; assembly: GCF_003031625.1. Lineage (NCBI taxonomy): Eukaryota > Metazoa > Chordata > Aves > Passeriformes > Tyrannidae > Empidonax > Empidonax traillii. The sequence goes on from NW_020956990.1 coordinate 26,398, forward strand.
CCTTGCCAATATCCCCATTTAGGCATAAATGACCAGCATAGCAAACCCAGCACTGACTAGAGGAGAGAACAACCTTTCACTTGTACCGGTTGAACTAAGCCAAGATTAATTAGATTCATAATAGCAATTACTGTGATGAGTTCAAACAGATGTAAACTGATATTCCTTCTGTGGCTGACAGAAGCACAGCTGGACTTTTCCTTTTTCCTGGAACACACCATAGTAACCTGGAAATGTGTAGGGACATTATATATTGTCTGTTCCTGTTTTGCTTCAACGCATCACAATTTTCTCTCTTTTCTGCTGCTCTTAGCTGTGCTGAGTGGGACTTATCTGGGAAGAGTGGGAAACAAAAAAGAAAGTAGGTTTGCCTACTTTTTTGTTTTCTAATAGAGTAAATAACATTGTTAGCGAAAGTGAGAAGGGCTTAGGTTTTGCTTTCCCTAAATTCCAGGGTGTTTATTCTTTACAACACAGAAGCAAAAATACCACCACAGACACAAGATATCTTTAGCTGCTTCCTTACTGCATGCTGTAAGCTTCCAATAACTGAGGTGGATGGACATTTCAAAAAACAGACTAATAATTTTTATGGGAAAGCTTTAAGAGCTGAGTAGCAAAGAGGAGTCCCTTCACTGGTTACTGCAATGCCAGTGCACTGAAACTCATATCTATTGAGACAGAGTACTGCCTTAATACGGGACAGGGATCAAAAAACATATAGTCAAGTTTAAAGAGCAAAGATTAATTGTACTCTAGTAGTTGTTGAAGTCAATTTGCCCCTGAAAATGAGCCTAGCAACTGCTTATTTTTACAGGCAGGTAAGGTTAATGTTTAGAGATTTGATTCTTTTTAAGGTGCTCATTGAAATCACCACCTCATTGGATATCACACGTTTAAGTTTGTACATGTTCACAAATACAGAGATAAAAAGATGCATAAAAAAGTGTGATACTAAGAAATATCTGATCACTCTCTAATTTTAAATCACAAGATGAATGAAAACTAGGGCTGAGAAGAAATGAGAATCCAATTTTTTTCAGTGTTGGATGTCCCTCCAGCTAAGCAGACAATCCAAATTAAAAAACTGAGTGACTGGGCTTCAGGATGGGTCTTAGGAAACTTGTCTACAAAACTAATGGCAGGTTCCGGTTCGTAGAGTCAGTATAATGCAGCCTTTGGTGGATAAACTTCAGGCCAGAGCTGTTTGGTATTTTCTATGCCTTAGGACATTGTCTGTAGAATGCAAAAACCTGACTAATAAAATGACAAATAGACATGAAGACTGAGATGTTCAGGTCATTGGGGCATCTGAGTAGACCTTTAGAAGACTCATATACTCTACTGCCTGGTGCAGTAGGAGAATGAAGGGGGGCCTCTGCAGTTTGACCCATGGCAAGATACTTCTTTGTTGACTTTGGACACACTGTACTTGTAAAGTTTAAGATCTGTTTAATCATACAGTTAAAGACCTTTCCTACCTTCCATGTTTATGTTAGATTAACCATATTTATTGAAGTAAAACCCTTCATAGTGTCAAGACTATATTGAACTGCTGAAGAGCAAAACGGCAACAAACAAAATCTCAGAAGAACATCTGTTTTGCACAAAGTAATTTGCTAGTATATTGAGGGCTCTTTTCAGCAACATAAAACTCTGCCTTTTGGAGACCACAAGAAACTACAAGAAAATGCCAAGAGAAAATTCTAAGAGTTATCATAAATAAAGCACTTGTCATATTGCCCATAAGTGCAGAGGTCTCTCTACTTTGTTATGCTCCAGTAATGGGCATAATGGTTTTATTTGCATAAAACTCAGATCCTATTATACTGTAGCTGCTTATTCTTAAGCTCTTAAAATTACACTGGCTTCCTGAACTATCATGTTTGGGGCTGTTTAAAAAAAAAACCCCAAACTACACAAACATTTGTTATCTTTTTATGAAGTGAATTATTTGCATAACGCATTTAGACTGGGAACAAAAAAATATTTAGAGTAAAAGACATTTCCGCCTGCAGAATTGAACTCATTGGAGTGTCTAACCAAGGAAAAAAATGTATTGCTACTGCTTAATGGACACTACCAAGAGGCAGTACAAATACCACAGTTCCCTAAATGACAGAGAATTTAAAATGGGTTATCTTCATAATATTAAGTTCAGGAAAGGAAAAAAAAAATCTTCTTTTTTTCCCCTTTTTTCCTTTTTTTTTTTTTTTTTTTTTTTCCTGAGGCAGATTTTCATGTGGTCCTATTATTAGGGGAAGAAAAGAAAAAAAGATTCTTTCTGTTTCCTGCCTGCATCTACTCCCAGTGAACTCCAACCAAGCAGCGTTATGGAACCTAGATGAGCAATAGCAGGAGCTGAGGCTTTTGGAATTATCCTCCATAAGGCCTATATCACTACATTTTAAGAATATAGGAAGCATGTTATTTACTGGATATCCCAAAGCACACATTTATTCGTACAGCATAAAGAATTAGAGGCTATATATCATACTTCATTCAGCTTAAGGTACTTCAAGAAGTTACCCCTCATCTTGTGTCAAGAGATGCATCTGATACAGTGAGTGGCCCATGAAATCACTGTCATCCTTTTAAACACTCATATATATTTGCATCAATTTTTTCCAACTGTACTCCCTCCCTAGACTTTTCAAAATATAATTAGATGTATTGACTTTTAACTGTGTAGCTCCTCAGCTCATAGAATACTGCTTCACAGAGCAAGGAAATACCTAATAACAATGAGAGAGTGCTGCTGACAACTTCTGCATATTTACCATCCTAGACTAGTGGAGCAGGTATTTGGTCAAAGATTTTTCATTCCCTCGTGATCCAGTGCTGCAGAGTCACTGAAATCTGATGAAACTTCAAAATGTTAGGTTTCAGTATTGCAACTTTACCCCTACTCTGGTAGGGGTAATGTGGAAGATGAATAATAATGGCCAGTCTCTTCGCGAACGAAGAACCGGGGAAGGTCTTTCCACCTTCCAGCCTGCGCATTGGATTTTTTAGGTGAGACACAGTGTGCGCGGAACTGAGCCCACCCTTTAATCCTGAGGTTCATCTGCCGGGGCCAAGCGAGCTTGGATGGTGGCAGCGAGGTCCTCAGGACGTAGATGGATTGCCTTATGGGCTAACGAGCTCCATCTGCCCGGGGAGGGGCCCCGACCGGGAATCGAACCCGGGTCTCTGCAGTGACAGTGCAGTGTGTTTTCCTCTACACCACCGGGGGCTCCCGGAAGATGAAAGCATATTAATGAATATACACACTATGGGTATCAGGGCAGAAATCTGATAGCTCTTCCTCTGCACAGCACAGAAACCCTTGCTGTGCTCTCCAGCTCTTCAGCAGCTTCCTTAGCAAAGAGCTTTTTCTATGATGTACTATTTTTGGTTTGTTTGTTTGTTTTTATAAGAATTCAAAGGAAGCAGTAGATTCACCCTGCCTCTCTCATAGGCATTTATTTTTGACTGTCACAGTCTGAGCTAAGGCTATACCTGCCCTGTGAAAGCATTGAAACAAACCCAAAATTGAGCTGAACAGTGGCAGAGATGCAAGGACAGCTTGAATTCACTAGAGATAACTGAATGAAAGGTCATATTTCAAAGCCAGTGCAGTTTACTGGTTGGTCTTAAAATCTCAAGGCTCTCTCAGAGTCTCTGAGGAGTTATTTCAACAAGCTCAGGGCTCTTTTCCAAGTAAGGTATTCAAATAATGAAAAAAAGGCTAAGAACGGCTATCGCAGAAGGCACTGACATCTTGTCAAGAGCTTTGACCAGTTAGAACAGCAACAGAGAATTAATTGCTTTCTCACCCCTGTAGAAAGGTTGTGGCAGGTGAGAGGGAGGGTGGCCTGGAGATGCATTTCTTCTGTGAGAGCTTTGAGGGTCAGAGTCACTATCACAGATGAGATGGCAGGGATACACAACACAAAACCAAAGGAAAACAATGGGCATGCTTCTCCTATTCCCCCACCAAAACCCCTTCAAAACCAAAAGAAACACAAAAAACCCACTCTAAAACAAACACACAACCCCCTCCAAAAATAAAAAATAAAACAAATACCAGCTTCCTGGCTTGTTTGTCTCTTTTTACATGAAAGCCAAAATATAGTTCTACTGGGTGAGGAATGGGAAGCATTGTGATAGAGCTATAAACCCCTTTCTGTGTAAGCAGTTGTACTCATTACAGGGTTTCCCACCAGGAGTTCAGTAGCAGCCATTATCTCACATAACTGTGGCAGTACCTTTTGCATCATAAAGATAAAATACCCCACCTTATCCAGAGCATCTGTACTCACCTTTAGCTCCTGCTGATCACTGAGCTACCTGTCCTCCGTTCCCTCTACCTTCCTCTCCAGCTGGATTACATGATGGCAAATTTGCAGTTTCTTTTCCTATATTTCCATGCATTGTAAAATCCTAAGGATGAAATATTCTGTTAGTCTTAAAACTTGTTATTTTTTATTCATTATTTAAATGGTTCAATTTTCTTATAACCAAGCAGCAAGTACTGGTCCAGCCCAAGGAACAACATAGACTCACATCCTGATCCCACTTTGTTTAGAAGCAGGAAGGAAACCCCTAAGTTTCACAAAGCAGAGAGACTGCATAGTTCAGTTTGTAGGACTGAAACAGTCAGACACAAAGGGGTTTTAACAAGTCGAAGTACAGCCCTGTTTAGGCTTTGCTTGTTTGCTTGTTTTTAAATCACAGTTCCACAACACTTTTGTAATTTAATAGTCCAGTTTCTAAATCCCATTGAAACTCATGCAGGTTTATGAAATATGAACAACTTACAATCCAAACTAAAACATTTGTTGGTATGTTAAGCAGATATCTATTTTCTTTTAATTGCCCAAACCCTTTATAAATTAACATGCTGCTGTTTATGTCTCCAAGATCCTTTATTAAGCTCCTACTCATTTCCAGAATCTGAATTTAAGTTTTGGGGATTTTAGACTACATTTTCACTAGTCTTTGAAATGCAGAGTATCAGACTTACATAACATCCTTGTAGACTGTGAAACACCTTTTAGTGCAGTTCTGCTTTATGTATTTGCTATGTGATAATGGAGACAGGATTTACTGGTTTAGTGAGTCTTTTGCTTTTAGTGGTTGAGAATCACAGAATCAATTAGGTTGGAAAAGACCTCTGAGATTACTGAGTCCAACCTATGACTGAACACCACCTGGCCAACTAGACCATGGCACTAAGAGCTACATCCAGTTTTTCTTTAAACATCTTCATGGACAGTGACTCTACCACCTCCTAGGGCAGCCCATGCCAATATCTAATTATCTATTCTGTGAAGAATGTTATATTTAAGTACTGGAAGCTTACTGGTTTCTTCTGATCTCTTTAACTTTAGATGTTTCATCTCTATTTTTAAAACTTGGGTGTGAAAGCATTTCATAAAATGCTTGCTCAAAAGCATCAAATGTAATCACATGCATAAATAAATACACAATAATTTCCTTTGTTATTTTGAGAAAAAGACCGAAGTTTTATGCAAACTCACTACAACACATATGACCTTGAAAAAATTTCATATGCTAACTTTGATTTTCATTATATGTGTCAGGTTTATACTATATTTGCAAAGCACTGAGATTGTTTTAATTTGCTAACGTTGCTGATTCTCATTCAAGCCATGATCCTAATATACGTTTAATCCCCAAGTCCAGTTTGCCAGCCCCGCAAACATCATTACTGTCTGAGATTGGGTTAACGTATAATCAGGCATGTGTTCAGCTCAGAAACAGCAACACATAGCAGAAAACAGCAGGGAACAACTTAAAATGCCTTTCAACTGGTGTGATAGCAAGTGCTTTTCATGTATGCCAGGGCAAAGACAGATAGTGGCAGTCAAACCAACCAGTGCCAGCTAGGGAAGTCTGCAGGAAGGATGCTGAGCACCAAAAGCTTTGCTGTGAGATGGAAAACAATAAGTCTCACTGAATGCAGGAGGCTAACACAGAAATATAAAGGTAGTCTGATGGGAAGTGTCTGGCTACACTAGCAACAAATGTCTGGTGGGGTATCACACAAGAGTCATTTAAATGGTACCTTGTTCTCCTCTTCATCTGGCTACAGCTTTTTCCCTGGGATAAATGGCTCTTTCTAGTTTCACTTTGGAGTCAGGCTGGCCAAACACGCTTTACAAATGGTGCAAGACAGCAGTTCCTTCTATCATCAGTTTACAAAATACAACTGGTAGTGCAGAAAGCCAGCACTATGCACATCAATAACAGAGCTTTAGTAAGAGGATAGGAATCACCTGCCAGGAAGAGGTCTGAATAAATTTCTAACTGATTATTATTGCATCTCACTTGCCTAGAGAAAGTATTGCATAGAGAAAACCACTGAAAACATGTTTTCATTCTTCTTATTCATAGGCAGAAGTTTTATAACCCTTGAAGATGATTCAGAAGAAAGAGTTTCTCCTTCATTGGTACCTGAATCACCAAATAAATCTACAGTACTCACAGCCATCTTCTGTGAATGCACCTTCCAAAGCCAGATTTATCTAACCTGTAAGTGCTGAAAGTACTGCAGGGCACAGTTAGCTGTAGCCAATATCCAGAAGAAAATGATGCCTGCTCCAGCATGGAGAAATCCTGGAAATGGGAAGATTTCCAAACGGTAGAAATAATAGTTTGTAATCTAAGCAAGCACAGAAAAGTGTCTTGAATAATTTAAATCAAATGTATTTAAGGATAAAACCAAAAGCCAAAATCTCATAGATCTCAGAGATCTAATTTGCCAGCAAGTCCAGATATCAATTAAAAATGGTCAAGTTAAAAATCCTTTCCAGCTGAGCTTTATTGTGGAGGTGCCAGCTGACCATTTAACTGTGGCAGGACACAGAGTGCTTATGGTCATGCTTTTAGGTGCTCTCTGATGAAGAAGTAAGGGAACACACTTGCTGTCAACAAGGGAAGAATGAAGACTAGATGCTGCATGAGGTAAAGGAAAAAAAAAAAAACACATTCACATCTCAGTCAGAAATGTCAATTTTAGTTTGCAAAAGCTTTCTGCTCTGAAAGGCTGTCTCATAATATGCTCTTTTTTTTAGGATATTGTGTTACTGTCATGCAAAAGAACAGGCAAGTAAGAAGATACACTGTGTATTGTGATAACCACATTGTCTGTGACTTAGGGTTTCATAAAATAAGTGGCCTCCAACATTCACAGGGAGATCCTGTTTGTGGTTGTTTTGATTTTGTCTCCACTAAATTAGAAACCCTAGTCACAGCTGAGAAGCATTTAATACTCTGGGCATTCTTCTCGATGTTGTTCTGCACAGACAGAAAGTGTTTTGCTCACCAAAATCTGTGTATTTGCATCAATTGATGCCACCAAAAGCTGTGGGGCATCATTCAGGAGCATTGTGTGAGTCCCCCATCCAGGAAGAAATGGAATGATGGAGTGGCAACACAAGCCTGATTCACACTCCGTATGTTCCTACAGGATACTGATTGTTTAGGGTGGAAAAGACCTCTAAGATGATACAGTCCAAAATGTTCAGTATCTCCATGCCAAAATATAACCCCAGAGCTCAGGGATTCAGATGTCTACAAATCCATTACTGGAGTCTCGACTGTGAGATGCAGACATTGGTAGGAAGACCCTTTTCTTCCAGTTCACAAAGGGCTAGAAGATGCATAAATAAAATAAAAACAATGGAGTCTCCATGAATTATGTGATTTCTATGCACAATTAAGTACAGAAGCCTTTGGATCCTTTCACTTTAGGGACTACTTTTGACTGTGCCCAAAAATACCAGCTGCAGGTTATGGAACAGCAAGACAAATCTCACACTTTTGTATTTCTTTCAAAACCAAATTATATATAGTTTGTCAAAAAAAAAAAAAAAAGGTAGAAAACATGAGGCTTTGACTACAAGATATTTAAACATGACAAATTCATGATAGTATATGTTTGGACAATAATAAAAAAGTGATAATACTTAGAATTTAAGAAACAGAAAATGTTTCCTTTGCAATGAAAAAAATTCCATAAATTACACAGATGCTGATCAAGAAAGAAAACAACTAAACATTGGTAAAAACTACTTTAAAGAAGTATTTCAAAAGATTTCACTGCATGAGACTAGAAATGCTCCTACGAAATTTGACTCACGAGAAAGTGTCAGAATGATCATTTAAGAAAATAACCTCAAATAACTAAAAATATCCAAGGGCATTCCAAAACCACAGTATGGAAGGTGGAAAAAGGGCTCCCAGTCCTTGCTCATTAGGACACTGAACTCAAAGCAGTCCTGCAGAAGGCTCAGTATTTCACTGCTGCATCGAAGTGGCTGGGGAACAGTGGAAGGGACACCTACAGGCCTTCTTACCTCAGCCCTGCAAAGGCCCTTGATTTTTAAGAGTATGCACTAGGAGTATGAAAAACAAATTAATCCTCCTTTTGAAGCATCAATGGCCTTGCCTTTATTTAAATAGGCATTTCAAATTCTTATTTCTCATCTTCTGTCTTATAAATTACTATTACAACTCCTGGAGAAAGAGTGAACAGCAAAAGTACTTTGATGGTCAATTTTAGAGAACAGAATCTACTGGATCTTTAAAAAAATAAAGCTCTTAATACTAAATTTAATTACAAGAGGGGTGGCAGACAGAAATCCAATTCTGAGCAATATAACTATGTCTTGAAGGGCGTTATTTTACCTAACAGTGCACTTCTTGTTCACTGTCATCAGATGAAATAGTTCAGACTCCCAGTCTTAGCTCTGACAAGAGTCTAATCCTCATTAAGGACTTTTTGCCCCTCAGAATTGATATTGATATCTAATACTTTTTCTTTTTTTTCTTTTTTTTTTTTTTTTTACCATTCCTAACTATTATGATCCTGTCTGTCTGTCTTGGTGGTGTCAAAATATGAACTTCTCATACATTTCTCTGTTCACAGCAACTGGTAAAAGACCAAAAATCCCAGGCACCCCCACCCCTTGAACACATCAGGACCACAAAGGATCACAGAGCTAACAAAAAGTTGTTGAAACAAAAAGTAACATTTAGCCCATCTATGACAGAGCTTTACTGAACACTAAGATTTGAGTGAGTTTTAAGTCATGTTCTGATATAAAAATACTTAAAATAAACAAAATATATTGTCCCAAAGCAAGTCACAAAATTTACTGCCAAGCAATAAAGAGAGATGGAGATGTGGCAGATGGGCTCAAGTTCATTGTAAATTTAGAGAAATGGATGCCAAGAATAAGATGTTCCTTAACTCTAATGACATTGACCATTGCTGTGGAAGCTCCCAGCTAGAACAAGTAATTTGTATAAAATTATTTTGCTATTTGTAGTTGGCCTTAAGCAGTTTAAAATATTCCAATATGTTATAATTTAATTATTTGAAAAACCATTCCTGTAAATAATCTTCCATGATGGGATTATCGATGAGTCCTTGATCCTTAGTATATAAAGCAAAAATCAAGCATTGGGATATAACTTGGATTGTGCATTGTATTTTTTATATATATTTAAAAGTGCAACTATTAAAATTTGGGTCTTCTGATTAAACAATCAGCTGTATAAATTCATAATGTGATTTTTGGCAAATATTCTTCATGTATGTCAATCTCATGCTCTGTACAGCCTTTCATTCTACGCTAAAATATTCATAGAAACCAAATAAAAGAATAGCCTTTAACTAAACCAAATGTTAGGCTTTTTTCTTTAACATTACTTTACTCCAGCGACTGCATGAAAAGCTTTCTGAGGTATTTGCTTAGATTTATACTTTGGCAGCAAAAGACAATGCCCCAGTATGAGAGGACTGCAGCTCTGTAATGATGGTGCAGAGTAGTCAGAACCATATCACTAAAGCCCATCCTTCCAGGTTATGGGTGGAGCCAAATTATTTTACCTGGGACATCATACAAAGCTTTGTAGTGACCACTATAAGTGATAATTGCACAGAAAGTGTCAAAGACACCATCTTTTCAAAAGATATGGTGAAACAAGGTTTGTTTCTAATAAGAACTCAAACCAGCTCGTGATCCTTTCAGTCACCTTGCAGAGGACTAGATGTTCTGATTATTAGCAAGAGATTATTGTGCTTCTCAACATTCTCACTGCACAAACACGCAGATCTCATTGCCTTTTCTTTTTCTCCAGAATGACAAACAAAATGGACATCTATAAATGCCCTTTAAAAATGTCTAGACTTACACTATACCTAGGCAAAACAATTACAGGCCTAAATACTGTCCACTACATTATGTGAAATTTAGTTTACCTTTCCCTGAAAATATCCTTATCACCAATCACACCACAGCTGAATTTACTGAGCATTCTCCCTCAAATCATGTGTGAAGAGACTGTCAGCTTCCCGTCACTATGGATATAGAAATATAGATAGAAAGACTATAATCCTCCATAATGAAAATTGTATTTGACTTTTCCAGCGAATTGAGAAGGATCTTTGTGTCAATGCTGTGAATGAAAGCCATCCCAGTGTAAGCCTGACAATCCTACCACAGATTTTATTCCATTCTTATCCAAATCAAAAGAATTAGCCTCAAAATACCTCAGGTCAGATCCTTACTAAGACAAGAAAAAAATTGCAAACTTAGCTAAGCAGAACCAGCCCTCCAGGCTGCGGTCACTGGGCTCATCAGGCAGATGCTCTTGTTACACAGCATTTGGGGAATATGGGCTGCATCATTTTTTGGACCAGCAAAGGAACCCTCTGAACCTTTCTCCTTACACCTGTTTCACAGACAAGCCTTTGCTTATCTGCTGCTTACATTTGCTTACCTTACATTCTACTATGTAAAAGCTGGTGCTCAGTCCCCATAAACATAGGGATACACTTACAAATAAATTGGCATGTCAGGTAAACACCTACAGACATACAGTGCTCTAGGAAATCATCAAATGTTTAAGGTGATGTGGTATGCAAATAAAAATATAGACAGTTTTTGAAAACAAGATACTCTGCTCCTTACACCTCAGATTTTAGGTGATTTTTCCTCCTTGCTTAATGCTAAGCCCATCTGCTTATATGTGCAATCTTTTTTTTGTCCCCTCTTTAAGAGATCCTCTGTTCCTGCTGCAATCATTTCCATGGCAACTAATTTTCATGTCACAAATAGAAAGCAATGCAGGTTCAAGAGGTGAAAATCAGAGGCAGATTGAGATAAACTTTTAAAAAGCTAGAATCACACACCAGCTAAATCAGGAAAAAAGGAATAATATGTCAGTTTAAATCAACCATTTGCTACATCATCAATTAAGTTTGCTGTGTAATAGGATTGCTTTTCTTCAGCTAAAATGTGCAATCAGTGACTACAGGGGAAGATGTAATCTTGGTAATGCCCCAGTGCAAAACATTTGGGCACAGACAGGGCAGAAAGGAGGGTTGCTTTCCTGCAAGGGTTCAGAAGTGGATGTGGCCCAGCAGAGCTCTGGTCAGCCCTGCTGCTGTCACGAGACACAGGGGTGACACTGCTTCTCATGGTACCTCAGCAAACATATACTCCTTTTCTCTGGCCACCAAAAAGCAATCCAATTATAACAACTTTTTCATTGTTAAGGATGCTCAGAAGTTTAACACTGTAGTAATAACAACCTCATTTCTAGGGGAGAACTGTTTTCCTTATGGTTTACATTTGAGCAGACTTGGTACAGGGCACAGATTGTGGAGCTCTTCCATTGCAGGTTTAATTTTTCAGAGAAATTATCTTTCTAAAAACCAACAATGCCGAATGACCTACCGAAAAATCCCTGGAGGTAGTAAAAACTTCACTAGGTAGAGGCCCCGAGCAACCAAAAACTGCAACCGGGCTTAGCAGGAGGTTGGATTGCAGCTCACTGGGAATCTCTCCCAAGACTCGTGCTTTTGGGATTCTACGAATTCCAGTGTGTTGGTGCCTCATTGAGCACAAATCCTATTTGCACACTGAGACGCAGGGCCTAAACAAAAGATACAGAAACTCATTCCTACAGTGCTATATCTGTGCAGCAACTATAAAACAGGCATTTAGTAGCAACTTCTACTTTAGCAATGATGACATATGGTTCTGTTATGTGATTTGTGTTGGCATTTCCCTACCTTGAGGAAACCACATTATTTCATTTTGGGTCTGTATTAGACAAAGGGCACTTTATATTTTATTATGCGTTAGGTATTTGCTTCCTTTTTTTTTTTTTTTTTCCTTTTTTCGTAAGGCAGAGGCCAGAAAGGTGCATGTGATCATATCTCCTGGTTGCTGATGCAGGAAAGGGATTGATGTTTGATATGTTTGATGAAAGAACAAGGATTTTTAAATTGAGATATTTTACTGAAAATCACAAATAACAATCATGAAGAATTTTAATGGTCCAAAAGAACAAATTTCTTTTTGCATTCCTTTCATGTGCAGTGGGAAGCTCAAGTGACTTCCTAGCTGCTGAATATGTTTAAGTCACACCTACTGCATTATACTGACATATTTAATTATCAATGGAATGCTATTCTGGCATATAGTCTAATTAGGCACTTGTGGGCCTCTTACCACAAGATTATTATTTTAAATCATAGAATCAGTTGGGAAAAAGCTTAGAAAAATAAGAAATTATGACTCTACAGAATCTATGAAAGAGAGAACTAAATCCTGAATTAGTCGTATAAACCTAATTCCTAAGATTCAACACTTCCTAAATTTATTATGAGATCAGTATTCATTTACCACACACCAGAAGAGTCAATCTTAGAAAAATATTAGAGCTGCAGAGGAAGGCAAATTGTAAAACATGAGCTATTGCAATAGTCTTTCTTCTCATTCCTGATTGCCCACAGAAAGCAGAGGAAGGTTGTCACCTGGTAGCTCAGACATAGGAGCATACAGTTCCTGTAAGGCCTGTGCTTCAGATGTTTTTAAAATAAATGATCCCTTAAAACAAACAAACAAACAGAAAAAGAAAAGAAAACTCCAAACCCACAAAAGCCCCAAAAGCTCAACCTAACAAACCTAGATTGTCTCAATCCACTAAGGTAATCTCCTGCAAGTACAAATGTCAGAATCTAGCTGAATGATCCCCATCTGAATCTAGTATTTAGTTTCTTGGGAACTCAAGATGGATTTTGTAGTAAGAGTTGTGGCTTGACCATTAAGTCACAGAAACTGTAAGGCTGCAATGTGCTCCAAGACAGAAGCATTTCCCAACTGTCACTATCAAAAAGTCTTTTCCTCCACTGTGTGTCTCCCACCACAGCCTGTCACACAAGCAAGCTGCTAATCCACAATGACATTAAGACACAGCAACTGAGTGAACACATCGCCTTAGTGAAGCCATTTAACTCCAAATTTAACACCCCTCTTAAAATGCACAAAGGCAAACCTAATAAAGGGCTGAATAGAGGTTTTGGCAACTCAAATTTGGAAATGCAAAGAAGAAGATATTAACTTTGCATTTTATCCCATACAAAAGTCTAATTTTCACTGTGGCATGCAGAATTGTATACTGCTGGCACAAAATAAAGCCATGTAAACTTACAGACACATCACATGTATATATGTAAACTTTGCAGTGAAGTGGAAGTGACACTATAGGAAGTGCAGTCACTGCACACCTTTAGATACAGCACCAATTAACATCTGGGAAGAAAGGAAAAACAAGTCTGGCAGCAAACCGATTCACTCAGTACCGACGAACTGCATGAAGAGTCTTTAATCTCCAAAGATCTGTGACCAAAACTCATTAGGTGATGACAATCCTTAGTAAAGGAATAGAAAAATCTGAGTCTTGATAATACTAGAGAAAGTGTCAGATCGTAGAGAGGATCAAAACAGAATCTTAAAGTGGCTCACTCCCAAAGTTGGAGCAGAAATAAATTGGCAAAGCATTTAGAAGAACTACTTCTGTAATTTATTTTGATAGCAAGATCACTAAACCCAAGCATTTTCTTTAAAGTAATTAAAATCAAAATTAATAGCCCATTAAAAAAAAAATTAAACTTGAGTTGCTGAAATATTGTTGAATATTCCTGAATCATCTGCAGGAAAATAAACAGTGAAAATCTGCTGCAAACAGTAAAAATGAAACCAATAAAGGAGGTTACTCTGCAAATCTGGAATCCAGTATCTAGTTGTTGAATTTCTTGTTTTTCAAATAAATTGGGTGGGGTTTGGGGATGTGTTTTGCTTGTTAGTTTTCTTTTTGCCTTTTTTTTGTTTGCTTATTTTGATTTTGTTGAGGGACAATTAGAGAAGGCAAAAAATTTGTTTGCATTCAAATACCAGACCTAGTAATGGGGAACAGCTTTATATCTGCTGCAAAAGCCTATGCTGTTAGTTTCATGGTGGAGAAAATTCACTGCAAAATCTACTTTCCTGATAACTGTCTTCTTATCATTGAAGTTCTCATCCTGGGCTATATTATTCAAGTAAAGAACTGAATTACTACGAATTCGGAGCTATCTGTTGTGGAAAATGCCAAATACAATTAAATTCCATACAATTAAAAACTGGAATATTTACCCAGCACTGAGTTTCAGGAGACCAGAAAAAAAAAAAAAAAAATTAAACAGATTTCTCCAAAACCTTGAACATAAACTTTTGCTACTGATCCCATCTCAGGAAAGGTTGAAAGCCCTGTTTTGACTGCCTGACCGACTATATTGTCATTCATTGGCTCCATTCACCCAAGGAAATGTAAAAGCTGATGCTGAAAGTAAAATTCTGGGCACAATATTGCTTTATCTTTCTATTTATGCATCCTTCTTTGCTTTACAAGAAGAGATTCAAGCGTCCTCTGGCGACTGGGGTGAGGGAATGGTTCTATCAAAGGCAGAGTGAAAGGATGGACACAAAACGTTTCAAATAGTGTCCAGGAAGCAGCATTAATTAATCTGGCTACTTGTACCTTGGCATCCTCTGTGTACCATATGCCAGCTTAAAGAAATGCTTGCCAAGTCTCTTCTCCATTTTACCCACTGCTCCAAAAAAAAAAGTTTAATATGTAGCGAGCTTTCTCCCATAAGTAGAAGTGTCAGAAATGCCTAAAAAATTATGTTAACTTTTAACAGAATATCCAAACGAAATCCATTGTTTTAGAACAGTTTGCATATTACAATATCTAAATGTCATTTAGATTATTTCTTTCTAGCTGACAGAAAAATGAGAATGGTTTAAGAAGCCACATTCAATTTTTCTTTCTTTGACCATGAAACTGAAAACACCACTTTTTTCATCAGTCACCTACAATGCAGAAAAGATTTAAATATTGCTTTGTGGTTTGCTTTTTTTTGTTTGTTTGGGGGTTTTTTTGAGTTATATCAAGTCCTCTAGTTATTTTCAACTTGAGACAACCTGGTTCTAATGAACCAGTCCCTCAGTAAGAGATACAGTTCCTGACCTGCCTTCTCATCTAATTGTGTAACTGGGAAAAAAAAAAAAATGACTGAAAGAACAGTGACTGAAGAAGAAAAATTCTTCACAGCAGCCTTCCCTTTAAGTACCTTTCTGAATAAAAGCAAGCATGTATATTGTCCCACACATCCATACATCCCCTCTGGAGGGCATGCTTTTATGCCCTAGGTAAGACCCTCCCCTTTCAACCAGAACATGTTGGTAACTTACCATTTCACAGTACTTTCTACAGGGTTGAATTCCAATTCAGGGTACCTGCTCTGAGCAATTCTCGTTTTTGAGACCAAGTAAATAACTCTGACCTCACATCTAAAACCATTTTTCATTTCAATTAGTAAACTTTCATCTGGGAAGTCTATGCCAATCTTATTTCTCCATAACATTTTCTTCAGCTCACAGTTTATGTTCTGTGCAGAGAACTCGAGCACTGCAGGTGGGACGATAGCACACACTGAGCTATTCAGAGCCAGACAGATGCACAGGCCTCTTAATCCTGTATATTTGTTCTAATGGCAGTGACATTTAACAAGACATGGAAAACAGTTTTGCTAGTGCACAGCCTCTTACTGCACATCAGTATTCTGCTGACTGGGAGACCTTGGTTTAACTTCCAACACTTTGTTCACCTCCTTTGGTCATTATAACCCATACACTGAATCAAGTGCACAAAAGCCCTAGAGTCATAACCACGCTCTGTTTTTCTTGTTGTTGTGTCCATGACCCCAACTGCAGCGAGAATAACCTCAGGTATAAACATCTATTATGTCTATTCCACATGCTTAAAATAGCACCTTGACCACTCAATAAATCATACTTGACACAGAGGAGAAATAAAAAGTAGAGAAAATTTACAGAATTATCACGTCTTCCTCTTTAGAGGCAAACAATGAGCTGGATTCAGTTTCATACTTCCACACAGGGCAATTAATATGAAAACTAGAGTGGCTAAGCCAAGCAAAAGGTCAAAAGTCCTTGGAAAAAAGATGACAGAAAAGGAGGATGAAAAGAAAAAAAGGAAGTATAACCCTGGTGATAGTACACAAGGCAGAGGGTAATCCTGGCACTGCATTCTGAGACCTGGTGTGGTAAATTTCAGCACAGCAAAAATTGATTTGCATAAAGTTGTAACCAGCGAGGGAAATAAAAAACAGTTTAAGAACACCAGAGTGGCCTTGAGCTGCTGTAGTCCCATAAACTAAGTTTGCGCAGCTGTACAATCTCACACCCTGTTCTTTGATGAGACTGCTGTATACTCCCTTGCAAATGAAGGAGTGAAAAAAAATGAGATCTTACAAAAGCCAAAGTCCTTAAATGAAGGCCTTAATTATATTGCAGAATAAATATCACGATGTCAGGAGTCAGTGGACAGTCTAATGAGCCTTACGAGGACTTAATATGATCTGTCTAGAGAAAAACATTCATGATAGAATCACTTGTTGACAGTTTCTCTGAAAAAGCTGTTGCAAACTGGCAGGTTCATCTACTCCATGGCTACCTGCTGAGCTGCAGTCTAGAGAATTTATACAACTTAGATGGACATTCATACTGGCACTGGAAGAAAGGTGGCATCTCCTAGGAGTTAAGTTACAATTTGCACTCCTGAGAAATAAGATGGAACAAAAAGAAAAGCCTTAAGCTACTAAAAGAAAAAAGAGATGAAAAGTTCACCAGAAAAATAATGAGATGAGCTAAAACAGGACAAAGGATCATAAACTGTCTTCTCAGAAGGTATTAAAGCAAGGCTTGGAGACTTTTTAGAAAATTGAAGCATGATATGTGAATGAAGATTAAACTCGGTCAACCGGAAGAAAAAAAAAAGGCAAAATGAAACCCTTGTGGATAAACAACTACAAACAAAACTGAATTTGTAAACTAGCTTTGACAGTGATTTTTTTTTTGTAATAGAAACAGAGTTTACAAGAAACCCAAGGTATCTTCCACTCCAAATTGGATGAAAATCCAATAAACAGATATGCATTTGGTATTTATAGCTCCATGTATATTTACAATGCAGCATGACAAAATATTTCAATTCAGGTAAAACAATAGTTACAACATATACAAATAAGTATAAAAATAAATCTAGATTCAAGAACATGTATCACTGTCAACCTAAATAGAAAAAAAAAACAAACTCAGAAATAGGAAAAAATACATATACAATTTATTGTAGATACTTCCATACGTTTCTTTTTCCGTATTTATTTTTCATTTATTTATATGCTTTTTTTTGCATACAGGCTGCTCTACTATGTAGTCATCTATATAGGGATATCTGCTCCCATATTCAGCTACCTAAACAGCTGTAGGTAAGATACAAAGGCTAAAACAAAAGCCTTTAATCTAAAACCAATATATTACTACTCTTTAAAACAAACGTTATAGACATCTTTATTAATGCAGACTAGCAATTGGGGATTTTTCCACTAGCACTGTCTGTTATGCCCTTCTCTTGGTTCTTTTCATGCTGTAAGCCCAAGCAGTATTGTAATAACTACTTACCTATGGAATAAACCTGACTAGTGCTGTAGAAGACACCAAATCTTCTGCAGAATTTCTACATCATTCTCTACTCTAGATCTTACAATGGAAAAGTCAGTCTCACTTTGGTTCTACACACTCATTAGTGTGTAATCATTTAAGGAGACCTGGTTTTGTTTGGTTGGTTGATTTTTGTTTTGTTGTAGGTTCTTTTTTTCTTTTCTCTTTTTTTTTCTGCTGTGGGGTTTTGTTCTGGTGTTTTGGGGGTTCTGATTTTGGAGGGGATTTGTTGTTTTTTATTGTTGAGGTTTTGGGGGGACTATTTATTTGCTTGTTTGCCTTTTTTTTTTTTTTCCTTACATCAAGATGATTTCTCCATGAGCTTGCTGACACACAAGCCAATACAAAGCAATTTATGCTGGAATTAGATTTCAAGTACAGTAATTTGTGTTAAGGTGATGTTTCTTTCCTGACAAACATGTCTCCAGATGCACAGCATTTGTCATCACCTGGGTAACTCCATGTTGCCCTCAGTGCTCAGCTTGCAAGTCTATCTGGGAGAGGAGGAAGTCTTTTGCCCAGCACAAGAAAATGACAATAGTTTCCTGCTGTTCTGCTGTGCTTGATATTCAGGAGCGGTAGCCAGACTCCTGCACCTTATTAGAGAAGAAGGCAAGCTACACTAAGACCTTGGATGTGAATTATGAATCTTTCCCTTAGCTTATTAGAGTAATATCTGTTCTTGCTTGGCATCTGATGCCATTTTGTTGCCTACTGTCAGCAGGTTTTTGAGTGGTGAAGGAGCAGACTAGTTTATCACTCTGTATGAACACTGGCCATCAGTCACAAAGTCAACTAACATATCCACCAGAAAAAGTCCAGCCTCCTTAATGGATCAAATAACATAACTGATAGAGGATTTACAAGCCACAGAAGACACATTTTTAGGCACTGTACTGAACCTTATCTGGACTGCTGCAGTAATATTTTTATGCCAAGTCCTTTATTAGGGAGTGTTTCAATGTCCTTAAATTAATGAAACATTTTCATGCTTGCTATTGGTGTAACTCAGCCAGACAAGTGGCTGAGAGGTGAGTATAATCCCAGCAATAAGCACTGGCCACATAGAACAGCTATTCCCCAGCATACCCTAGACAGGGATCATTTATCTTCTGTCCATCTGCTCCTGCACCAGTTCAGGACCATATCACTGTGATTCCTTGGATTTTTATCCAAGGATGTTTGGTGCTTTAGAGGTGACCTTCCCCAATACACACTCCAACAGTAACAGTCACCAGCAATTTTCTTTGACAGAGCACATTATTAGTTGCAAAGTTGTAACTGAACGAAAACCTGCCCTACTCTCTAATTCCCCAATCATGTAAAACTTGCTATGTGTTTCCTCTTCACCATTCCAGCTCCCTAAAAAAAGCTATTCCCAGTAAAAGTTCCTAGTCAAAAGCTGCTTTACACTATGCTTAAGAAACAGGGAATGTGACATACAAGTTCCCTGCAGGGCTGTACCCACCAGGTGTTCCCAAGGCCACTGGAAGGAGAGAGGCAGCAGCCCAGCCATTTTAACCTACATTTCTTTCTTGCTCCACAGCATCCAGGCAGTGGGAACAGTCTGCAATAGTGACTGCTGCTTCCCACATCTCCTCCTGGGGTCCCAGACAAGATGAGTATATCCAAAATTTCACAGAATAATAAAAATCTAGGGATATGGAGATACATCAAGAACTCCTGACACAGGATCATACAAAAAATAAACCCATTCCTTAGCTGCAGGTACAAATGAGCCTTTTCATACAAAAGAGACAAGCAATACAGAGATTATTTATCAACCAGATGGGTAGGGAACAAGGAGAACTAGGGGAAAAAAGGATACGTGATGTCAAATAGCATTGCCACTGTGAAGTTCCTTCTCCTTTCTGACTTTTCTATCTATTTTTAAATACATATTTTTATTAGCTAGTAAGGTCATGGTACAGCTCACATAAAACTTGTAGAACTTGCAAACAAGGACACAGTGCCTGCTGCTTCACATAAATTGAAGGTTAATTGTGACTGAGGCAAAGCATTGCAACACTACTGATAAAGAGTTTTGGAGGTTTTGTACATTTTATTCTTAAGTGCACGTGCAAAAACCCACCAAAATTACTGTTATGGCTCTTCAAGTATGAGGGATTTCATACAGAATGTCATGATAATCTGCATATTCTTAAACCAATTAGCTTAGGTGTACTGTAACTGTAGATAGGCATATCACATTTTACTGGAAAATGGGAAAAAATAGAACCAGAGAAAAAAAATGGGAGTATGACCACAGTGTAGCTAAAAAGAGAAAAAATTATTCTTTTTTTCAAACTGTCTCATTTATCCTGAAGATTTTCTTTCAGTAATTGATAAAGCAAAAAAGATATTGTCTGAGAGATAATAAAGAGAGAAAGTGCACCAAATGCAATCAGATGAGCCAAAAGCAGCAGAATCACAAACAGTTCAGGGCTGGTATCAGATAGTAAATATGAAGGTACAGTCCTTTCTGTAACACAAGTAGATCTTTAGGGTGTTACAGGAGGTCTATTTGTCATATCTTCAGCTATATTACTGATTAACTATGTGAGTGAAAGCACCTGTTGGATAGTCACCCTACATCACTATAACACATGGAATTGTGGCTGGCTAAAACAGTGCAACTTGCCACCCCACAGTGTCATAATTTCTGATACTTTCCTGTTCATGTTATGGCTCTGCAAGTTTCTGCCCCAAGTTTAGATAGACTTATAGCATTTTTCTTCTAATACACAATACTCTAGAAACTAGTATCCAAATATTTTCCGAAATCTTCTAAAGAGCCACTGTATTTTGTGCCATTGCTAAATGCAAGAGGACCTAAGTCAGATCTTCAGTTCACCTACAGATAAACTACTGGAAATAGTATGGGGTTCTCCCCCTCCAATACCATGTCTCAAACTTTTATTTCTGACTAATGGGGTATGAGGGGAGTAGAGGGGGGCTAGTTTAGACTGAGTAGATTTGTGACATTACTGTGCCTTTGGCACAAAGTACTGAGTATTACAAAACATGGCCTGTAACACCACAAGCTGGTATTTGGGTGTTCTGCCCAAGGGAAACAGCAGCTCACCAAGCCATTTCACAGCAGGAAGGAAGTCACTCTCTATCCCTGATGTACCTGTCCGGAGTCATTTGGGGATCCAGCTGACTGCTGAAACAGTGGCAGCTCGCCAAGATGAAAAGCACCATATATATTGTTCACAGTTTTGACACCAGGTACTAGTCAGTCATTTAGTTACACTATTTCCCATTATTTACCTATATGAGCAACTGAGCACTCGGGAAAGGCCTGCTGAGCAACTTCAAAAAAGGTAGAATTGCAAAGCAGAAACAACAGAAAGAAGACAGCAAGCATCACTATTGACTTCCTTCTCCTGCCCCTATGAATTCACAAGGATCAATACCTTGCTGAATACGGGTTACTTTAACAAACAAATCTACAATCAAACATAGAAGACTGAGGTCAATCTTCTTTTAAGGATCAATGGTCTGTATTCCTAATTATGAAAGAAAAATGCTTGGATATTATTCAGTAATCAAAAGAGCAAAGGCATATACCACAGTAAAGTAAGAGGGAAAACAAAGCATTTGAAGAAAAGTGGTGTGTTGTACCTATATTTCACTTTTAGTTCACTCTTTTTTCCCCCCCTCTCATCTCTGCACTGAAAAATGTTTCGTACAACTGGCAAAATACAGGCTTCACTAGGACAATTCTGTACCATCTGCGTGAGTCGTGCCAAGTTCAGATTTACAGTAACACTGACGAAGATCCAGGGGGACATTTTACCCATTATATTAATTGATCAGGTCAAAATATTAAAACAATTTTACCAGAGTGCTTCAGGGAGACTGCTGGTGGGAAATGCACTTTTGCCATTAGACTAGAATTAATGATGCTGAATCAGTTACACCTTCGTATTTCTGACTTCCTGCTGCGGCAGAAGGCATCCTCAAAACAAAATTTGTGTACCGCTAAAGAAGTGACAAAGAAATACAGTTTTATAATTAATGTTTCCCCAGAAATCCAGATTAGAATTCAAGCATTCTATACTCCTGTCACCTTTGCTACCTTAACTCAGTCTAGCGTAATAACAACATATGCATTTAAAGTGTTATCTGTCAACTCTCATCTCTCAGAAGTGGAAGAACTTGTTGGTTTGCTGCAGCCTCACCTCAAATCAAGGATACGATGTCCTTCTAGGGGACAGAGTACAGTCATTATATAACTTCAGCTTGAAGGTTTTCTCATCCCTAATTCTTTCACTGTAAAACAGAGTGAATGAAGACTCAAGAGCTGAGCTGAAAATGTTTGAGAGGTCATATAATACCTGGAAGCACCTAAGACTGTTTCAGACCACAAATAGGATGTCGGTGACTGAAGCAAACTTCTGATGCTGTAACGCTTGAGGTTTGGAGCCTACTGTAGCAGCACTGTGCAAATTTAGCAAGACAGGGAAAGACAGTCCTCCTTTTGGAGACCTTACCATCTGAAATGCAAAAGGTGAAATCGCTTGCCATAGGACACATAGGCAGCCAATGCTGAAATCCAGATTAAAATTCAGTGCTCTCAGTGCCCAGTTTAATCTACCTCTTCGTCAGAAAGACACGAGACTGCTCCACTAAAATCTGTGCAGTGGAACTGTCTGATTCAACAGAGAAGCCTTTGCTTTGAGGATAATTGCAGAATTGCTTTGTTTTGTCTTCCTATGTAAATCTGCCATATGGGCCTCAAGCTACGGTAATGAGAGAAAAAGTTGAGGAGTTTGATAATTCTTGGTTTTAGAAAGAGATTAAGGTCTGGCAGCTGGCAAGTATGAAGCAGAAAAATTCAATCTAGCATGCCCAGCTGCACTGTGGAAGTAGGATGAGCCAAAAGAGACACTCTGCAGACAGGGAAAGCATGCTCAAGAATTGCCAAAAGTGCTCAGGTACAGAATGTCACATAAGATTAAAAAAAAGGAGCAGCAAAATTGAAGGGCCTTTTAAAAAGGTGGAAGCAGGTTGAGACATGAAAAGCACAATAATGGCTCATGTAACGAAAATGTGCATACATAAAAGAAGATTATCTTAGTAAGGAAATTATCTCTTTGAATGACTGTGGATAGTCATTAGGAATTCATTAGAGAGTGAAAGAGAATACACTCCATAGCTTTACTATCTAAGCAATCTTCATAATTGCACACACTGTACAGTGCTCACTACTCTTTTTGAGTAGTGCTATCTAAGAGATTCAGCCAGGTATAGCTCCAGAAAGAAAGCAATATCTTTTGATTCTCAAAAATACTGCATTTTACAAAAGAAGACACAACAAATTAGCAAAATAAAGACAGGAGGCCTAATTCAAGAATGTAAAATCAATATGGGAAGACATAAAAGACTTGGGGTGATGAGCATGTTGAGATTATACTGTTTTATGTATGTATATGAAAATATATTCATTTATACATACTTTATATATTACCTAATAATGTACAAAGTCATTTCACATATACACACACACTATTGACAAAAAGAATTGGGAAGATGCAAAAAAGATCATTTTTCACTGATTTTTTTTTTCCAAATTGTAGATTCCCTTTAAAAAGGCATTGCAATATTCATTGGTGTGTTTGAACTAATTTCTGCTGACAGAATTCAATCCTCTTCTTTTTCTCATATAAGTAATTCCTGAAGGATTATTTCTCCTAGTATACTTTGCTTTCTCATTTTGAAATTATTAGCAACAGCTGTTCACCTATAATCCAAATCACTGTTTGTTCAAATGAAAAATGGAATTTTAGACTACAGAAATTTAAGGCAAGAATGTATTCTTGTCTCAAGGAACTGTGAAGATATATGAAAAATCCATTGAATAGGCTAGAAAAATCAGTCCTTGGCTGCATTGCAGATGCAGGATTCAGGAAATCTTGAGTTTTGCACAACTAAAGGTTGGGTAAAGAGCAATTCCTTCTTTTATTGATTTTTCTGAACTAAAAAAAAAGCTGTACCTCATTCAAGATTTCAGTAAATTCCTGATCCCTTAAAGGATTAGGTAATTTGGTTGAAATAAAGAAACATTCTGTCCTCCTGCTCCTTTGGAAATAATAAGGTTGGCTATTGTTCCCTGCTTAACACACAGACTACAGAGTAAACCTTGCCCTGAAATGAACACAGTGTTCCTAAATATATCTCACAACTATGAAGGTACATACATTTAAAAAAACCCCATAAACAAGTAGTACAGCTGGAAAACTAAAACAAATGTGTCTCTTAACTTTACAGTCAACTCACTAAATTGACAAAATGAGCTGAAAACTTACTTTGATGAAATTTTCAGTAATTGCACTCTCTGCTGTTCTTCGTGGATGAGTGTCATTCTGTTGTAGAGTAATCCATTAAAGTTAGAGGAGGGAAGTGCTGGTTCATTAAACAGCTAAGGAGGTGACAATACTGAGCTGGTGTTTCCAAATCACATTTGTGTGCTTGTTAAATTGATCTACAGACAATACTGTTGTCAAAGCAAAATAGCAATCATTACAGAGGAGAACAATGAACTAGAGGAAATTCTAAGACTTCTAAGAACCTTCCAGAAATGCAAGTAACTTTGACTCCTGAACACAGGTGTGGGAAGGATCTCCACCTGGCCTTACTTGCTGTTGGGTTTCAGTTGCTATGCTTATAAATACAAACTTGACGAACAGAAAAAAATTCAGTACTGAAGACACTGTGAAATGTACGAATTGATTTGTTCTATTGGATCTCTTTTTTTAAAGATAAGGTAGAGAAGAGAAAAGCCACAGTCTGCAAACTTTTTAAAACTCACATTTTCTCAATTTCTGAATTTCTCAAGTGAGCTTGCTCAATTAAATCTCTGAGGACTAAGCTTTTTCATTATAGGAACTCACTGCTTTGTGGGAAGCATCCAGGTGCAGGTAGAAAGAGTGCAAGATCAGTTCTGATGGCACACCTGAAATGCAAGTATGTGGTTATGTTACAGTACCCCTGTTGCATAGATATACTATATTCTCTACTATTTCCTGGCTGGAATGACATTAAGTGAGAGGAATGACATTACTCAAAGGGTTTTTCTATAGAAAAATTAATAGAACTTCTGTATTAGTTTATGGAAGCATTAGTATCCATTTCTCTGGTTTGTTTTGTTTCTTCTACCCACCATCAGAAAACCCCACAGCAAGGGAGTAGCTTGCTAAAATTTGGCGTTGACTAAACCAGCTCTTTGCTGTTCTGTTCACTGTTGGACTACAGAAACATCAAAAAAGTAATGTGACATTCCTTCAGTTTGCTCTGTGGCAGCAGCCTGATGGGCTCTTAGTGCTATTCCTGCTTGTGTGCCATGCTGCAGCACACATGAAGCAAACAATGTATTTCCCCAGCAGTAAATACTCATAGTGTTATGCTGGCAAACCATGGGTTTTTCAGCGATAAGGTAGCACATGCTGCATAACTTCTTTGTAAGCTTAGGTTGCAACACAGGCTCAGCAGCTGGATTTTGTGATAGAACTATTTCTTATACCCTCACAGCATTTTACTCAGTTCAGTCATGAAAGGAATTTTAAAGTCCATGTAATACTACAGCAGTCTACTTCCCAAAACTTTTATTGATGCTGTTTGTTGTGGCTTAAACCCTGATGGGAACTAAGCCCCACACAGCTGCTCGCTCACCCTGCCTGCAGTGGGATGGGGGGGAGGATCGGAAGAGTAAAAGTGAGCAAACAAGTGGGTGGAGATAAAGACAATTTGATAAGGAAAGCAAAAGCTGTGCACATAAGCAAAACAAGGAATTCATTCACCACTTCCCACGGGCAGGCAGGTGTTCAGCCATTCCCAGGAAAGCAGGGAATGAACATTATCAATGAACATTATCCCTCTTCCTTCCTCTTCCTCCAGCTGTATATGCTGAGCACAGAGCTGGGAGGTGACACAGCCAAGATAGCTGACCCCAACAGATCCAAGGGATATTCCATACTATATGGCATCATGCTCAGCCTATACAGTCTCCTCACTGGTGGTGTAGTGTAAGAAGCAGAAAAGGCATTGACTCTGCTTAAGTAATGCTCAGCAACAATGAAAACCCCCCTGTGTTATCAACACTGAATCCCAAATTCAGCCAGCTATTGTGAAGAAATTAACTCTACTGTAGCCCAAACCAGCACATAGTTGCTTCTAAAAAGATTGACAAGCTTATAACTTTTTGTGGTAATGTAAAAACTTGCAAGAATCTACTGACCTCATTCAGAAGAGTTGCCAAACACCTTTATTTCCTCTAGAAAACAGTGGGAGCTGCAGAAAAGGAGTTTGTCCTCTGAAAAATAATTTGTCTCTGCACAATGCAATAACTGCTTCAGTAATGCCAAGTGACACTAAACTCCAATGATTTAGATACTCAGAGAATCTTCTCTATGCAGGTGGATCAGCAGGAGGCAAAGAAGCCCTCCAACAGTTTTTGTTCTATTCTTTCTCCCCATTAGTTACAGCTACTTACACATTTCAGCTTCCAGATCTACCAATAATATTCAAACCAAACATGTAAATGAAAGTGTTTGTTTAAGTCCCTTTTGACAAAGATGAAATTAAAAATTCTCCATAAAAAAAAACACCACAAAGCCTCTAATTCTCACCACTAACCTAAGGTTAGTAGAAAAGCTTAGTTAAACACATGCAGTAATTTTCTTAATCAGCCAGCACTTCAGAAAGACAGATGCTTCTGTTTATGCTGGTCTATTATCAAGTCCTTTGGTGTCTGAATAATTCTTACGCCTATCCTAAAATTTCATTACCATAAATTTCTTCTGTATTATTCTGCCTTTCGTGACAGATAGTACAAGTATTTTTACTTGGTTGGTTAGCTTATCCTTATTGGCCTTGAGAATCACAGTATTTTGTGCATTTCCTGTATCTTTTATCCAACTGTAGTGATAAAAATTAGGAATAATTACACCACGTGTGTGAAAATCAAAAGCTGTATAAGAACTAATTCTACAGTCTTGAAACTTCTGCAGGAAACCCAGAGCTATAACTGACTTTTATTTAGCAAATACTGTCTGTTAGTCAGAGCTGTCCAGAGGGACTTATGCAAACTGAATGTAAATCACAGACTGGCTGAGGCTGCCAGGGGACCTCTGGAGGTCCTCCAGTGCAGCACTGCACTCAACCAGGGCCAGCTAAAGCTGGCTGTTCCTGACCATGTCTAGAATGCTTTTGAGTATTTCCAAGAATGAAAACTCCATAACCTCTCTGGACAGGCTACTTCAGTGCTCAGTCATCCTCACAGTAAAGAGTTTCCTGATGTTCAGACAAAAATCTGTGTTTCAGTCTGCACCCCTTGTCTCTAGTCCTGTCAACAAGCATCACTGAAAAGCCTCTCATGCCATCCTCTTTGCACCTTTCCTTTAGGCATTTATATGCAATGAGATTCACCTGAACTTTCCCTTCTCCAGGCTGAACCATCTAGCACTTCATCATAGGAGAGATGCTGCACTCCCTTCATCATCTTCATAGCCCCTTATTGTGCTCTCTGCAGAACATCCATGTGTTGTGCTGAAGTTCAGAATTGGACACTGGTGAGGCATCACCAGTGTGGAGTTGAGAGGATGGAGCAACTGTCAGGCTTGTAACATATCTCTAAGTTATATAATACTAAAACAGCTAGGATGGAAACTTGAAAGCTCTAATTTAGAAATTATGTATCTAGTTTCACCAATATTCCCTAACCATGACATCCTTAAGAAAAAAAGAGTGAAATAAGACAGATCTTGTTCCATAATATGTAGATTCCATAGGTAAGAGTCTTTCAGATTTATATTCTCATGTCTGGTTAAACTAATAATTACCTCAAATTTCTATTCCTGACTGACCAAAAGACTCTATTACTATATTTTTGATCCACATTTCTGTTAATGATACTGGGCACCAGATAGAATAAGATACCACTGTATTGGCTTCATACAGATGTAAAAAGGCTCTCCTTCATATTCTTAAGTGCATTTCACACAAAATATCATTGTGACATTCAAAAACTAAACAAGATTTTAGAAATTGTCATGGCAATAGGAATTATTTGGTTTTTGACTATGCTCTCTTGAATAAGAGGATGCTGAATACCATTCTTTCCATCTTTTATGAACGGTTTTTCCAAAATTTTCTACTGCAAGTGTGAATAAATGTAAAAGCTTTGTTAAAAAGAAGTTTTCATCTTGAAAGGAAGACATTTGTTTTTCTGTTCCCCACATCCTCTGTACTTTTTTTTTTGTTGCGCTTACTAAAAATACAACCCACAGCCACTCTTCTCATAAGTAAAGCAGTAAATCAGGAGAGATGTGCAAAATGTAGCAGAGTATAGATTTAAACAAAGTACTCTGCTTCCAGTTTGAACCCTCATGACCCTCTTATTTGAATATCAGCTCACTGTGTATCTGTTTTAGCAAAAGCCTCACTAGGCATCCAGCATGCAATCAATTTTTTCCCCTTCCGTTGAGTGGCTATTTAAGAAACATAAATGACAGTAGAACTCCAATCCATTGCTGTTTATTCTCTGAATCATGGGTAGAGTTAAATAAATATACAATAGAGTGACTAGGCTGCATACAAGCAAGATTACACAATGCAGGGCTGGTATCAAGTTTCCTTGGCCAATATTTCTGAAGTGTTTCAAAACAATTAAACCTAGAGAATAGGCTTCCAATCACCCTGAGGTTAAGTACTATATTCTACTAATAGATTATCAAACCCTAAAATATGGGCTGTAACTCATCAAATTAGCTACTAGTAATATTAATCTACAAGTCTTCTTGCACTGACAGGCTTATGTCACAATGAACAGATAAAACAACTAATTATTACAACTGTTGGTATCAGGACCAAGAGGGTGTTTTTTGACCAAAATTTAACTGAATCAATGCTGTTTTCCTCCCTCATCTTTCAGTGGACTCTGGATACAGCCATCACTAGCCTACTTCACAATCCTCATTATACGCAGTGGTATTCGACAAGATAACAAAATTATCTATTTCTGAAATAATTAAGCTTACAGACTAATATGAATGTTAAATATATTAGCTGTATTTGGTTATAGACACATAAGTTTGTATTAGCTTCTATCAGGAACCATTATAACACCAAAATACATAATATGCATTCCTATATTCCCAACATAGAGTACATTCTAAAATCTTCTTGTTTAAAAGTTACTGTAAACATATAAGGAATTTCATTTGGCTCACCAGCCTTCACATTCTACCAGTGCCTAACACTGAAAAATATATACAGAAAATATAAGAGAAACAAATTCCTTCCAGCCTCCAGCTTAAAAAACTAATTCACATTAAAATATGACACTGACTTGCAGCGGAATAAGCCAGGTGAAACTAAGTGCTCTACCAAACTTTGACAGACAGCTTCAATCAGCCTACTTATCCTCCATGTGGAAGGTGTAATCCAGGCTTCTGCCAGCTGCTTCCCTAAAAGGTTCTTCTTCATTCTCTACATCAGTATTGCTAAGGCAACAACTCATTCAGTAGAAGTCCACTGTGAAACATGTTGAAGGCAGATAAGGATACGGGAAATGCACTTGCCTGTATTTGTACCATTCTGCTCCTTTTCACAGTCCTGGTAGTGCAGAATAACTGCTGTTGTAGTTTGAGGCAGAGGCAGTAGAGAGTGACGTTGGTTTACCAGCAAAATTCTACCCCAGTTTGCAACAGCTGGAGATGGCACAGAAGTACCGTGTCTGAGAACACAGCACCATGCTTGGTTACAGGGACCCTACTCCATCACCCCATTGATTCCTGAGCTATACAGAGCACAAAGAATTCCCTTGGAAAGTTATCAGGAATGTTCTCTTTTTTTCTTGATATCCCATACCTCTTCCAGGCATAGATTTTCACCATCTGATTTGCATTTTTTTAGCTGGTTTCACCCTTGGCTTAACTATACTACAACTATATCAGCAAAGACTGAAAAATAACTAATATTTTATCAGCAGGAATGTGATCAGCATAGTTCTAGAGTCAATTCTAGACTGGAGTTACAGGAAAGAAAGGAAATACAAGTTTTTGTGCCATCTACCCTAAGAGCCCTTGTCATTCATGTATTCTAGAATTAAAAATGTAAGCAAGTACTTTAGATTGCATTAACGAAACACTGCTCTTCAGGTCCCACTCTACTGCACCATAGCTATACCATACTGTAGAATTCTTTTTTCTTCCTCTGTTTGTTTACACCACATTTGTTTATGCTACATTTTTCCTGCATCTTCTCTAGATGAACCCTCTATGCTAGGCCTTATCAAGACCTAGCATACCTTATCAAGTTCACTACCCCATAAAGCTATTCTTTTAAAAGTGAATGGGACAAAATCATCTATATCTGTAGCTTTCTCTTTTTTCTGCAGAGTTGTGCAAAGGCAAATATCCTTTGCCTTTACACACACCCTACCCCCAAAACCTCAAACCAACCCTCTTTCTCCCACACACCTTCCTTTATTCCAGGGGCCTGAGCCTGATTTAGTCAACAAAACCCAGATGCAGTTGCCTTACCTCCACTAATCACTTTGAGACCTGTGAAGATCTAATGGAAGCAACAAATCACCTGGGCTCGGCACCTCCAAGACAATAGGAAAGTATGGAATAACAGGTCTTGGAGAAGCAAGTATCCTCTCCCCTCTGTTATGGCAAACTGCTTTGTAAATTCTCTATGGTACCTGGTGGGATCAAGGCTGTGTTGAGACATCAGTTCAATCAGATCCTAAGCTGCTTTTTTTATGGGTAATCAGCTAATACAGAGAAGAGCAATTCTGTTCTCTATGCACCTGGCAGTGTTTGGTTAATGGTTGGTCTTGATGATTTTAGAAGGGTTTTCCAGTGTTCAACAGTCTATGCTATATCTTGATGCATATACA
>NW_020956990.1:58394-60195 GCF_003031625.1 Empidonax traillii
GTTGAGACATCAGTTCAATCAGATCCTAAGCTGCTTTTTTTATGGGTAATCAGCTAATACAGAGAAGAGCAATTCTGTTCTCTATGCACCTGGCAGTGTTTGGTTAATGGTTGGTCTTGATGATTTTAGAAGGGTTTTCCAGTGTTCAACAGTCTATGCTATATCTTGATGCATATACATGAAAAAAAAAAGCTTTATGCAGTTACTCAGTGGCAGGCCTACTAGTGAAACTCTGGAAGCAAAGCATGCATGAAAACAGAATGTGAGTAGCCAAACCGTTTTTTACATTAAAATATCTGTATTTTTATCTTGCAGTCATACAACTTCAAATGCTTTGGGTTAGTTCTCATTATTTTAGCCCAACTTGCTTTAGGATGCTTCGCTGTCCCAAAGCTGGGTGTTGAAGATCTGTTGTTGGATCCTCTTACCTCTGAAGATTTGATTAGATCACTGACACACTGTTTTCTCCCTTGTTCTGGCTTTAACTTTTCACCCTGCCTCACCAAGGTCAGGCTACAGAGGTGCCTGTATTTGTCAGGATAAGCAAGGCTTCTCCTCCTGATCAAGAGGAAGACATCACCAATCCCATCATGGACCATTTTTATTTTTTTGTTTTAGATTTTTACTGTATCACAGAACCTTTTCTGCCAAAATTTCCTTTAAAGGAAAACCACCAAACCCTACACACAAAAAAACTCAAACAAATCAAAACCCTAAACAAACAAACAAAACCAAAGCAAACAAAAATAAAACCAAAAAAGAACCCAAACACACTCCCAGCATATAAAACGCATTCTATGTAAACTGTAATGCTTGTAAACGTATGCTACAGCACAACAGAGATCCAAGACTGGTGCAAGGAGATCCAATAGATCCTGCCTAGATTTCATGTTAGTGCTCAGAGTCCCTCAGTGAATGCATAGACATTCTACACTTCCATCATTCCATTTTCAGAATACTACTGTAAATATCTTTATTATTCTCCCTGAAGTCATTCTCTGACATGTTGTTTGCAACTGTCTTCTTTTAAACACATGTAACCATGACATACATATAAAGCTGTTAAAGATTTAAGCACCAGTGAGCCATGACATCCTATAATGGCTATCACTGTGACATACTGGGGGGCAATCATCTCACCTAACTCACAGCAGTGTAGATCCTATGGCAGAGCTCATCACTGTAGAATCCCTCTGTGATTAATGAAGAAAAAAAGGGGTTTTTTGTATGATTCATTAAGGACTTCAGGGTAGTAAGTTACATACCCTAAAACCACTCATTTCTTTCCCCTGGGTATATAAACAGTAAACTTTCCAGGACAGACAGCACCTCTCTGTCCTCCCTTGTACAATGCCTGGCACAACAGGGCTTTCTGACAGGGTGGTGATAAATAATGGTGATGAACAGTGTCAGCTACAGTAACAAGTAAGCAGCGACCAGCCACACTAACAACCTGGACAAAAATACCACTAAGTCAAAAGGCCACTTTCCTGTAGCAATGAGTCAAAACTAACTGGGTGTTCCCTGCTGAACTTTTATGAAGAGATCGAACTGTGCTGAAAGACACAATGCGAGTCAGCCAATAATTCCTCCAAATATACTGTGTTTATTCCCCTTGTCTTCACAGGGATGCACAGCTAGTCCAAGTTCCTTCTATTAACTGGACTATTTCCATTTTTGAGTTAAGCATTAAACTTTTTTCTTCTCTTTGCTTGAAAGGGTTTTTCTAAACTGCTACCACAATAGACTCAATCTGTAGTGGACCTGTGAAACCATCCTTTTTTTTTTTTTTTTTTTTTTT
>NW_020956991.1:0-60176 GCF_003031625.1 Empidonax traillii
AAAAAAAAAAAAAAAAAAGATGTATTGTTAAATCACTGCTTATAGGAACTGGAGTGTTTCCACTGAGGAAGAAGGAAACTGAAAACTCTAAGGAAAAAAAAAAAATCTGAATACTGCATCTCTATGGTTTCAGCTTGCCCAGCTTGATTGCAGAGCCATCTTCTGGTTGCAAATAACAATTTCATATTTGCTAAAAGTAAGTGTGTGTGTGTGTGTGTGTGTGTTTTACTTTAGCTATGCATTTGGAAGTGTTTCAGTTCCCTGCTTTTAGACACTTCAGAAAAATATCACAGAAAAAAACCTCTGCAGGTTCTGTTTTGTTCTGAATCCAAATAGCCCAGTGACACATTTGGATATTAAACAAAGTCTGCCTCGGGCTCTTAAGACCATTTATGATTGTATGAGAAAGTGAAACTGCAAACATGAACCCTGAGAAGTGGTGAAACCAGAATGCTAAGAGTCAACAGAACTAGGATGGGAACAGTTCTGGATAGATCCTGTGAACAGCCTCTTTCTACAATGCATCTTCCCTGATGGTTTGACTTCTAATAACGTTACTTTCTGAAACACAACCACCTCACTAATTTCCTTTTTCTTGATTTCTGAGCGTTTTCTGCTTTGGGTTGATTGCTGCAAGCTTTAGCTAATACAGCATGACGTTCTGAACTGATTACAGTGTTAGAGGTGTCTGCCAAATTATTGTAGCCCAGACAGAAAACTAATCACGCAGCATCTCAAGCAGAGCACGAGTGTTATAATGTCACTCCGGTTCACAGTAAGTTTTTCTCAGAGTTGTGTAATGAGGGATGGCTGCTCTGACCCCAGTACAGGTCTCACCTCATGTATTTGAGACAGGCCAAGGGTTACAAAGGCACAGAGCTAACAGGTTCCCTGGAATCTGTTATCTGGGAGGGGAATACTAGTGAAAAAGTGTTATAGCAAAAAACCTCTCTGTTTTCTATTTTGAAATGAAGAGGCTACTACAGTTTGGAGGCTGGGAGAGCAAGAGATTGATGCCCATCCCAGAACATCAGAGCTCCAGTGGCTGTGGCTCACTGTGGCTGAGAGGAAGGCACAAGCCCCTCACACTGGTAGTTTGAGCTGTGCCTTCCACTCTCCAGACAACTGCTCTAATCACAGACCACCTCATTTATCTTGGAGTTGTTCCAGGCTCTATAAGCAATTTCATTCCCATTAGAGCAATGATGTGAATGTCCATCTGCCACCTGCAAGTCAGGTAGGTTTCCTAACCACAAGGCCCCCAAATTCTTTCTCAGAATTCTTGTTCAGAATGTACTATTTTTATAGAAACTTACACAGCTCCAACAGAAGTGGAAGGACAAGATGAACTCTTCAGCCTCTAGACAGTAGAATTTTTCTGTACATATATGCCAAGTAATACACAAACCATTTGTCTTGTAAAGCCTCTTTCTCCCCAACAGAAATTCAAATTTCAATAGTGGTTAAAGGCATTCATTATTAAAAACAGCATTTTATCACAAAGTTCTTCTTTGTTGGTGAGCTGGCAAGAAAACATTTACTCCAGAAACTTGGAACTCATTGTAGATGAGGCCAGCTGATGTCGAGTGTACATAGTAAGGCAGCCCCTGTGCTCTTGGCACAGAGTACTTCAGGTTCTGTGGCTGATCCTGAGGCAGTTCATAATATAAAGTCAAATGCTGCTTCCTTAGCAACTCTGGAGCCATCTGGGAATTAAAGTTATTAAAGTCTGAATTTTATGAAAGACTTAAATCTTAAATTCAATAGTACCTAAGCCAGGTACTATTGAAATCAATGGTGGAATTCACTCTAATTTAGCAAGGCTAAATTCTAAGAGTCATAAAACATACATTTGTTGCATTTGAAGTGTTCTTGTTCCTTACTTTATATGTTTGTAAGGAAGTGAATATATTTAAACAAAACTTTAAAATATTTTTGGTACCTGATAAGGAACAGGTCCCTTTTCATAATTATTTTTATTTTTAAATTTCTATATTGTTTTGGTGTTTAGCTGCTGCTGTGAGGCAGGCTTACAAACATTATGCTTTTATGTTCACAGAACCACAGTTGAACTATTTAGTTCTCACTACGTTGATTGCTGATGAATAGAGGACTTTTGAAGTATCACTTTAAACCTGTTTGATATTTAAAAAAAATATATCCTGTGTGTGTTATCTTCACAGTAGAGACTTCCAAGTTATTTCCTGAGAACAATTAAAACAAGTTAAATTATTTACAACATTTAAAAAAAAAAATCAAAGAAATTAGGTCTTTTAGATCAGTACCTAACAGAAATTGTCTGTTCTCTGAACGTGTCCTTCATCCTTCTTGCTCTTAGAGAGCAAAAAGCATATTATTTATGAGTAAAACCAAGATTTTACTACTAGTTTTTTTTTTTTAATTACCCCTCTTAAAAAAAAACTTCAGCTCAAGTACAGCAACTAGAAGAAGGCAACTGTATGAGTCGGTGCTGGCAGGAACCAGGATGCTCTTCTGTCAGCTCAGGCAGGTCTGGTTGGTCCACAAGACTCACCAGGTTCAGCATCTACCGCATTCCTCAGGAATGGGCTTCAGGAGGCAGCAACCTGCGAGTCAGCCCTGCTGCTGCTGCCAGGGAGTGTGACTGGGAGACCCTCACAGGGCTGGCGTTTTTGCACATGCTTTGGTACTTTTGAGGTTTGTTGCAGATGTTCTGGGGACAGCTTTTCATGGCCTGCACGCTCCTGCTGGCCCCCCTATGAGCCCGCTCTCGCTGCCACACTGCTTGGATCGCAGGTGGGAACGGTCAGAATAGTTCTCAAACTGCTGCTTCCTTCCTGCATAAAAAAATCCGTGAATGCAGAGAGGAGCATTAATTGCATGTAATCTTGTATATAATACATGGACACACACACCTGTGTGTGTATGCAGGGTTTATACACACACAACAGCAGCTCTGCTCTCAGTTAAAGGGTTTTTTTCCAAGTTCCAGTAGCACAGAAGTCATAAAAAAGTTCAATTAATATAAGTGGGGAATTGCTGAAATGACATAGGCAAGCTTTTAATTCTTTTCCTGTCAAACCCACTGGATACCAGAGTACTGAAAAAAAAAAAAAAAAAACCCAAAATCTGCTTCAAAGTAACATTTTGGATGCTTAGCTCATCCTCCTCTATAGGTGTTTTCAAAGGAATCATTTTCAGTAGTGGTTTAGTTCTTTATAATTTTTAGTTAGTTTTCCTAAAACTTCAAGTGGAAAATAATATGAAAAAGGAGGGAAAAAATAAATTAAAAAAAAAAAATTCTCAGATGCTAATAATAGACCTGCAAAAAAATTTCTACACTTATAAGTGTAGATGGTAAAGAAACAAAATAAAACACCTGTGTAATTACAAAATTGGTGGCTTTGTTTAGCTCTTCTATATAAAAGCAATATTTCTGCACATTTCGAATCAGTAAGCAATGCCTTTATTTACAAGCAGAGTATTTGTTGCAAATTGAAACTATTGTTATTTATAATATTAATTTCATTTTATGCTAGCTTGAGTATTAATTTCAGTTTATTTTTCTTTTTCTCATCAGGGATTGTTTCTCTCTCAGTTTTACTTGGAGGATTGGGGAAGAAGAATCAGAGTGGATGACTCAATGAGAATCTATGAGACAGATGAGTGAATTAGACAGAATAATTTGTCAAGACACAGATTTATAAAATATCACATCTTCCAGGGAATGATATACAAATTATTCTAAGTTATAGTGGCCTGAGAAAATATACTTCATGACTTTTCCTCTGATGTGATTTGTGGTGTGATGTGATTTGAAAAGAAAATAAATTATCATTCTCTTGAAAGGAAAACAACTCTGATTGGGGGCATGTTTTTGATTACTGGATGCCTCATCCATTTAAGCAATTGTCTTCTGAGATGTTTTTACAGGAAGGAAAACTTGAAGAAGTGGAGTTAGAGAAGACAGGTCTGATGGGAGGAGGTGTAAGGAGAGCACTGCAACATCCCCTGTTCACGGGAACAAGGACCCATGGAAAGAGCTCCAAATGGGTTTGGAGCAATTTGCTATGGGCTTGTGAGCACAAATTGCTACTGGCAACGTGCCGTGCAAATGCTGATTTTATGCAGTGCTCTGAAACTAGAAACTGGATGTTTCCTCCGTGGATATGTCCACAAACTAACTTTTGTCAGAGTCTTTGGCACTGATTTCTAAATACCATCCATGTCTCAGGCTTCCTTCCATTCTTTCAGAGGAAGACTTTTGACAAACAATAGCAAAACCTTTTGTCCCCTAACCTGACACCTCAAACACCTGTTTAGAATCAGAAATTTTATGGTCAAAACTCGTGTCCAATTGCACTGAAGACATCCAGAAATGAAAGATGCTGTAGGAACAACAGGAAAAAAAAAAAAAAAAAGAAGGATTTACCAATTTGCACAAAGGTGTGAATGACTTGTTTTGAAAAACACTATTATGAATCTTCTGAACAGTTTATTTCCTCTTACTGTCAGCCATTTATGGTGCTTGTGGATGTAGATCAGCAAGGAGCAAAGAAGCCCTTCTTTTTTAAAAAAAAAGGAAAGGGCTATAAAATGCTGTAACACTGAAAGCAAATGTTAAAAAAAACCAAAACAGGTTCAGCCAAATAGTTTTTCAGAAAGATGGAAATGAAATACCTTAGGTAACTGTCTGTGTTGCTTCTTTTGCAGGAATTCAGTGGTAACTCAACACAAAGTAAAAAGCTTTTAAAGTTATCCTCGCTTGGGAAAACTTTCTTAAAAAAAATACTACAAGTTTGCATAAATACTTCAATATTATATTTAATTTGGCTTTAAGCCCACGTTTCAACTGAAGCGTATGTTTGAATGTCTTATGTCAATATAGATGGACTTAAATATATACTTAACTGCTTTCTTGAAATAGGATTTATGCCACAAATGATGCCTTAGATTATCACATTGAAACAAGTTTCTAATTATAATGTATTACCATTCCTGTTGTCTATTTTCCTGCTCCATTTAATCAGGCTGGAAGGAAAGCCATTCTGGTAATTTCATCTTTTGTTGTAGATGGATGGGAATTAGAACAGAGGCTGTAAGCAGCTGTACATTGGGGAAATCAGGATTCAGATCCAGGAGCATTTAATCTCTGTCTTTCAGATTTTTGTCACCTTTTGTGACGTCTGTGTGGGTTCCCACAATTACATAATCATCAAACTGTACAGGTCACTTTTGGATGCCGTCATGCTCCTCCCCTTGTTTTTGGATTTACAACACTGCAACCCTTCTATGATGCTGTTTTCCTTTTTTTTTTTACTTGCTTAATTACATTTCTGCTCATAGATATTTACCAGAATATCATCAGAGCTTTTCTTTCTACTTTGGTTTTAACCAGCCAGGTTATTTACAATGAACTATTAATGCAAAGAAGCAAAAGGAAATTACACTGCACAGATGACAAACGTGAAATGAAGGACTGGTAATAAACAAAACATTCAAGTAAAAACCTTGGCTATTTCTCCTTAATACACAATGAATTAAGGGCACAGGGTAAATTCCATCAGTCTAATCAGGAAGCATTAAGTGATCTTCCTCATTAATCAACTCTTTAGTGATTTGCTATGAAATTAGCATCAAGTTTTGTATAAAAGCAGTCTTTTTCTTCAAATTTTTCACACTTGCCTTCCCAGTGAACAAGAAGAATCATCTGCTCACATGTGTGTACATCCAAACTCATGCACATACCTATTTTTTCACAGCTGAGTAATTCAAAACAAACAGGTAAAAGGAGGTGGATCCTGAGCCTGGCCATGTCACAGAAGCCATAGCATGAGGTGCAGCACGTGCCCTTTGCCAAACACAGCCATAGGATTCAAAATCTGGTTCCAAGAGGAAAACAAGTCAGGCTGGAACAACTCCTGCCCTCGGCTCGCTGAGTCAGAGTGGAGGGGATGAGGTGTGAGTGTCTGAAAGACTCATCTATGTCTGGATTTCACTGAAGATGATTCTCCAGCTTGCACCTCAGAAAGCGTTAGTCAGAGATCAGGCACAAACAAATATGCTTTTATAATTTTAGAGAGTTATAAATTTTCTGCTAATTTCTGAATATGGTTTACCACTGGTTCTGGATTGTTGCAGCTTGTCTGCTTACACACATGGCTAAATACCCCAGTAAATTGGATTTCAGGATAGGTAAATACCTTGTTTTATCTCTCCCTCATAGCTTCCCTGTATTATGTCTGGAAAAATCTACTTTATTTGAACCAGATCTAGGAATCACTAGATAGAGCTAGTCAGAGATTCTAACTAAATGGCTTTCTGTGGCAAAATGGAGTTCCATCAACTTCTTGTACCAGATGATTGTTATTTACCTCTAAATCTTAAAAATTCTTGTCAGAAAAATATCCAAATATTTTGTTTATCTTTCTTACTTTGGCCCATTGCAGTGTTCATTTTCTTTCAGGTATCCATCAATGACATTTAATTAGGAAAACAATAGAACACTATTTAACACTACAATTTGATAAAGGTGACATATCACATTATGTGTTTTAACCATATGTTATTTTTTCTCAATAGTCTATAGGAATAATCAATTTTCATCTTTTTCTTTTCTACATAGACCTGCCTGGATTCATACCAAACTTCACTTAGGCGAATATCTGTATTTGGACTGCCAGAGAAATTCTGTCATTTCAACATTGGTTCACATCTAGATTGCAATGGTAATTTTAATGATTAATGTTTGAGAGAAATGAAATTTCAGGTGTCAATACAATTTTTTAACGTTGAGAAGTTTTAGTATGGCACAGCTGTTTGCTAGAGGGTTTTATTACAAGGGCCTTCCCAGTTTGAGAAGGAAGAAAGTGATTAACACCACCTCCCATACATTTGTGTCTGTTAGTTTAGATTTTGCAGCATCTGCAATGTGGTTTTACTGCCCGAATCCAAGTAACTTTCTCAATGAAATGAGTTGGGACAACAGAATCGTGGAAGGGGCATCCAACCCAACAGTCACCACTCAGTGCCTTTTCCATAGGAAAAGGTTCACATTAGAGATCCTCATGGAGCTGGAAGGAGCAGCATTACAGCATTACAGCTGCAAATGTGTGTAGTCCACAAATGCTACCTGAAAGGAATCAGCCAGGGCATTAGATGGTCAAACACTGATTTGCTACCGAGGTGGAAACAAAGGCCCTCAGAACAAAACAAAAGAGCAGGCAGTGTTTGGAAGGGGCAAGGACTGTGTGGCACATCCTGGGGGGCAAAATGTGTGCCTGAGAACTGCTTGGTGCTGGATGCTTTAAACTTCCCTGATGACAGACTATTGTTCAATAACCAGGACAGTGACACAACAGAAAGCACAGGCCCCGGGTGAGCAGGGTGGAGTTAACTCTGATTGCACAAGTGTAAAGAAAAGGGAATGATATTTGTGTGTCTGGGGTGAGGCTGCTGAGACAACCAGTGAACACAGTCACTGGAGAGATGATGACCTCAGACAGATATCGCTGTCTCAGGTAAGATTATCACGGTAGGAAGTGTTTGGAAATACCTGTAGCTTCTTGCGAGACTTATTACAAGAGCCATTTGATTATTCTGAACCAAGTCATAAAGCCTTAAGAGTCCCAACAGCAGTGGCAGTGAACATTGTCTCCTCCTTCTCTCCCAGTGGCTCACACAGGCTGTCTCACTAACACAGTCGGATATTTTTATTTTCAAGTCGAATATACAGAAAATGCATCGTTAACATTCCACTGGGATCCAAAAATACAAGTCTTAAACTGAAGGGAAGTGCCTTCTCTGCACTGTCCTGTCCCTGGGATTTTAGGCTAATGAGAGAAGGTCCAGTGCACTTTACTGTAAGCTGATACCTGACCCAGTAGATTCGAATGGATCTGATGCAAAAGGGGATTTAGGGCATTTAAATCAGTGTAATCTGTTGGATAGCAAAATGAACATAAATATGTAGAAACACGATCAACAACTTATAGAAATACATATTTTCCATTAATAAAAGAAGTGCCTACAATAGCTTCAATTTGCATTTTACTTGAGCCAAATTCGTTTGTGCCAGAAGGGTGGAGAATAGCATTCATTTAAGTCTTGCTGAAGGAAAAGCACATTAATTTTTTTTTCTCAGAAGAAGTTTTTTCACCCCTAACAAGGCAGTAATTTTAGCAAAAAACCCACCGCTTGTCAGTTTGTCATTGTTTAATTTACAACAAAACTATAAACAGAGTATAGAAAATGGAAACTCTAATAGAGACAGGCAGAGACAAACCGTATTTTTTGCCACTAGAAAAAAATCTGTGGCAAAAAAGTGAATCACATATACATGCATTTGTCCCTGTGACATAATGTGAAGTTTAATTACTTATGTGTGAAGCGTCCTATTAGAAAGTATGCACCCAAAATAAATAAATGTTAGTTTAGTTAATTGCAGTCTAAATTCTAGGCAGTGTGTGAGTATTCTGCACCCATTCATGGATGCTCCCAATTTACATAATTCAGAAAGCATATAATGCTCTCATTTGCCTAAATGTCAAATGACAGAATGATCCTGATAAATACCATTTAAACCCAAGAAATACTCAGATCCCCTCCCTCCTCCCCAAGTGTAGCTCACCAGCTTTTTTGAATCGAAATGTCTAAGTCAATATGTAGGAGGAAAGCTTCATTTAGTTTACATTTCCGCTGAGGAGCTGGTTCGAAATTTTATGCTAATGCATTTCCACGTGTTAGTGTTTCTTATTCACTGGAACATTTATTATAGCACCCAGTCCTTCCAATTAGTCTGTTTCAAATGATTTTTTAAGCAAAGCTGGCCAGGAGGGAAGCTGTGTACCCGTATTCCCTCGGGCGAGCAGTTTGCTGGGTGAGGAGCACTCCTATTTATCCTGAAGTCTTTTAATATTTCCATGTGTTTTAAACATTAGCTTTCTCTGCTTGAGCTTGCTTTGACAAGCATATAATGTGTGTGAGAATGATGTGAATACAATACTTGAGGCCACTGAAAGGCTTACGAAAAAAAACTGTGTACTACCAAAATTACTTCAGTAACAGAGTGACTGATCATGAATAAAATAAACTGTAACCGATCCCCCAGGCAATTGTATGCAGGAGTGTACGTTTAAATATTTAATTATTCATATGCAAAGTATTCAGAATAAAGATCCTGAGCTATAGCTTGTCATGAGATAAAATCATGAAATGAGTCTTTGGTCATTTCTAAATTTCAGTCTTAGAAGGAACTTTGAGTGACATCTCATGATGATACTGAGGCCTCAGAGGGTTTTAAAGAAGTGAGGCAGACAAATGTAACAGTAAGACATTCAAATAGGTAATGATAACACCTCTGCTGGGATCTCATTCAGAATCTTATAATACTCCTGGGATATACCACAAATATGCATCCAAAGTCTGAACTGGGGCTATTCCCTGGTAATCTGGCACATGGTTTTTGTTTTTCCTTTTGCCTTTGCTTCACCTCCATTTACCTTCGCTAAGAGGATTTTGTGACATCGAGTTGCTAACGTGCAATTTCAGTGGCATGGGCTACATGTAAACTGTCTTGTCATTCATATTTCTCTTTCCCCCTCAGTTTAAATTTTACCTGGCAATTTTCCACTGTTGAAAATAAACCATTTACGGGCAAGAGAAATGTAGTTACTTTGGAGAGCATAACAGAGTCCTTGCACAAGTCATTGTTGTCCCAATTCTTCAAGTAAATTAACAAGTTTAAGCATGTTGAATCAGGCAATGACTCAACACATGGTTAAGTCAGGCTTAAATAAGTGTTATGATAACTGTTTTCTAATTGGGGCCATTAAGAATAAATAAACCAAAAGGTAATAGGCAAGAGAAGAATGTACTGAGGGAAAGCAAACAGGGGAGAGAGAACTTATTAATAACATACTGGAAAGTGAAGAAAAAGGTAGTGAATACAAAGAATAAAACAAAGAAGCAAAAAGAAATGGAAAGCACCTCGGTGAGGTAGACCATAAGGAATCAAGCTTAAAAAATGGATAAATTGCATAGCAGAATCAAAATCAAACCATACATTTGTAATTACTGTCAGTTTTTATTTAATCCAACCAATTACCTAAAATGTGATTCAAGAACACTTGACTTCAGTGAATTGCCTTCTATAACACTTTTATATGTATGATTCTCAAAAGTCAAGTGTGCGTTGATTGCATTTCAGACAACTAGTAAAATTTCCAAAACAGCAGAGAGGGAAAAAAAAAAAAAACCCACAGATTTAAAACATCCATTTAGCATGAGGTTACCTGGAGTTTGGATGTGCTTCCACATGCTCTGCTCTCACCAGATGTCCCCCTGCTCCAGGCTGCAGGCTCCAGTATTCCAGCAACAACTCCGGGCAGCAGCGTGTGGTGCAGGTCATCCCTGGACAGCTGAGCTGGCCAAGCCCAAGGTCAGTTGCTCTGATGATTAAACTCATTGTGCAGGGAGCCATAAGCAAGTTCTGCTCCGAATTTTCCCTTGTGAGCAGCTTTCAAGCTATACTGCACCAGCAGTCTGTTTCTGAACATGATCTCTGACTCCAACCTTGATCCTGACCCAGGATTGCCACACCTCATGGCTCCTTGCTAGACAGGCCACAACTCCCACCTATCACACATTCACACGTGGTTCCTGGTCCCCATCCCTTGCAGAGCAGCCAGCCTTGCTGCACCCTACCAGCAATGGGAGTTTCAGCAGCAGACCTGTACAAACACATCTTCTGGAGCCCAGAATCTGCATGAAAACGCTGTGTGTAATCCTGATGTCCTGGAAAGCTTCTGGGGCAATGTTAGTCCATAGGTCCTGGTTGCCATTAACCCTGGTCCGATCCTCTTCTGACCCTGCGGGCACAAACAATCACCCCGGCTACCTCAACGAGGGCAGCTTCCAGAGTCACACTAGTGAATTACTTTCCCTTTTTGGTCAGGTCGCCCCCTGGACACTTTGTGAAGTGAATGCTCACTCTGACAAACTGCTGTTTTGATGGCAGTTTTAAAATGTCACCGGATCAAGGCACGAACTTATCATCAGGGAGCTCCATGTTGTCTGGCTCTCCGAGTGCTAGGGCTAGGGCAGAAACCACTTTTCTTTTGCTGAGAGGGGAACTAGGCACATAACCATCAGACTTCTGAGCTGTGGAGCGTTTTCCCATCCAGAGTCAGCATCTCATAGGGTCTAAACAAACTGTAGAAACAGTACATTATATGATGGGCATAAAATATTGACGTAATGGCAAAATCCTTGAGAATGGAAATCTGAGGATTAAACTGGGAGACACCACAGCAGTGGAAAACCTCTGTTACATCTGCAAGAGAGAGATTTCTTCCATCTACGTGATTTTAGTAAGGAGAGTCTGGAAGAATTACCCTGTTTCCCTAAAGACCAGCTTTCGATCGTTGTTGGGAAGCTATTCATGCAAATTTGGTTTTGCTTTCGTTCCAGCTGGTTTTGCCTCTGAAGATGCTGCAGGTGGCGATTCTTTGTGTCCTTTGATGAGAGAACAGACACTGGTAGGCGTCCTGTGGCTGCCACTTGTAGGAAGCAGCACCAAACCGACGAGCAACCTGAGTC
The DNA here is from genome assembly GCF_003031625.1 of Empidonax traillii. NCBI lineage: Eukaryota > Metazoa > Chordata > Aves > Passeriformes > Tyrannidae > Empidonax > Empidonax traillii. The sequence goes on from NW_020956991.1 coordinate 11,578, forward strand.
TGTTGTGCAGAGTGTTTGAAGATCGGCCGGCAGCAGATGCGTTTTGATCAGAGACAATGAAGGAGCACTTCCTAAGGCATTTTTCTTTGGGGATCTGTGAAGGAAATTGTCAAACATGGATGGATTTCCTACAAAGCTGCTTTGGTTTCTTTTCTCCCTCCCCCATAACTGCAGGGAACCCCAGGGGTGGGAATGGAGCGTGCATGTAATCAGTTCTGTACATAATCGATAGACGTGCGGTATCAGGAAATTAAACTAATATTTCTAGCAAGGCAAATGACAGCATGAATTCAGCAGTAAGGTTTGAAAGATGGATGTGAACTTCAATCAGATAACAATCAGGATTTTTCATAGTGAGTTTGGGCCCCTCAAGTTTTGAGGACCAGATTTCCAGAGATATTAAGGTATTTGTTTTTCAAAAAGAGAAGAGCGAATTCAGACTCCTATGGATTACCACCACAAACACATTATAGTACATGAATCTGAAAATAACCTAATTCTAATTCTAATTTCAAAATACCAATGATCATTTTTTTTCAGACTACGATCACCCATTTTTGGGTGAAATTGTTAACAATATCATCTCTAATGATTAGGAAACATATTTTTATGTCTCTCTGACATGAAAATCAAACTTTGGCAGATAAGATGGATGTCAAGTTCTAGTGATTATCTCGACTATTTAATTGACACAAATCAAATCGCTTTCTCTAGGTCACTTTTTGAATGCTCTGTGCAAAGTCTTGGTTTCAGTGTTACTCATCTTTTCTGATTTCTCATAGTTCTGAGATGCATGTAGAATCATATCCTGGGACAATAATTTTTCAGCCAAAATCTCCTCTAGCTTAAATATTTGACTGGGAAGGAGGAATTGATTTTTTTCGCCAGATGTCCATTTATTCCCTAATAATTCTATGCTGGGGAAGTTAGAATTCTTTTTTGATTCTAGAATTCACCAAATGATTTCTGCTGAAGTAAAAATGACACTTTTGGAAAACTTGTAATAAAAGTCTGCTTCTGTGTGAATCTCTCCATGAAATGGAAACAATCTAATGGGGGTCAAACTTGGTATCACAAGAAGACTACCTTTAATTTTTCTTGTTTTCTTTTTTTCTTCTTTGCCAGAAAAAGGAGGTTTATTTCTGGCTGATCTGAGTAATTTTCTTGCAAGACATATGCTTAAATTCCGCTAATTCACCTAGTGTTACCTGTCACAGACTGGTGACAAAAACTGGAATACAGACTCAGGACTTTAAACAGGACTATTTTGCTGGTCCAACCCAGAGCAGCCCTAACTCTCTGGAGAAAAGGTAAAATAACTCACACTTGATCTTGCAAGCCTGCAGCAATGGAAAAAAGCCTTCCTGAATCAGAAGATGTTCAAGAGTGCCCGAAACACACTGGGAGGCACAAACCCAATAAAACAATAGTGTGTAAAACCAGAATTCTTGAAGCTGTGAGAGGAGGAGAGGGAGATTTGCCTTGCTACTGTATACTGAAATGTGCTGTGTGCTCCAGTAGCCCAATTTACAGCCCTCTTGGGAAGGATGAGAGTGCCACAGCGTGATTAGCAGGACTCAGACCTGCAGGAGAGGCCACAAGATCCTCCCTGTCTGAAAACCACATGCAGGTTCTTGCTGAATTTTCTAAGTTTACTCTGGAAAGGTAGGCTGAAGTTTAGTGATAGCAGGCAAGAGTTTATTCCAGTATATCCTTTCTTATTCACTCCACTCTAACAAAGGTTGGCTGCTTTTTCTCCTGCAAACAGAGGGAGCAAGTCTTTTATTTCCCCTCTCTTGAGGGGGTTGATAGCATCCCCCTCATAGCAGTGGTTGAATGATGATACAGAAGCTGCCTAAAAGCAATCAGGTCACATGACACACTGAAAACAGGAGCCAAAGAAACACAGATAGTATTTTTCAAAGGCAGGTATAGTACCAGTTCAGGATACATTTCATTTTCAGGTTAATTCCTTCTGTTTAGAGCTGGAACTGAGAAAACAAGCCACCATTACAGAGGTCCCAGCTGCGTCAAGGTTGAATAACTAGAAGTCATCACTGGCTGTGCCTTCACAGATATGTCTCTGGGGGTTGCAGGACAGCAATTTTAAAAGACAGAAGATTTTATAAAGGGCCCACCAGAAATTTCCACAGCCAGCAAATGCTCAGGCTTTTGCTATGGACAAAGCAGCTCCTGTCACCCATGGCCAGCATGACTTTGCTGCGGTACCCTTTGGGTGTAAACTTTATCACCTGTGTGGTGCAGCAGTGGGAGTTTTTATTTATGCACTCATTTGCAGTTAAAAAGCAACACCAATGCAAAAATTTTTACTGGTAATATCAATAAAAATAACATTAAACTCCCCAAAAGAAAACATTTAACAGGAGCGGTGTTACCAGGTAATAGTCAAACCAATGCACAAACCTTCTCTAATGGTGGAAAAGTGAAAGGTTTGTTGTGAAAAGCCTTTCTATCCTGTTGAAAATATCAATACCACATGCTGCAGTTGGCACTCTCCAAGAAACAAATATTGATTTCCCTCTTTCCTTCTGTACAAATGGCAGACAACGGCTTTCTGAACTCTGAATCTTTTAATTGTTTTAAGGTTGAGAGATGCTGTTAGTACTGAATTTTTATTGTTTCATTGTTCTCTTGCTTTCTGCTGCCACCCCCTACCCCCCTTTAAAATGTTCAGAAAGGTGGTGGTGGGGGGTATTTTCCTTATTCTTTTAATGTGCATGTTAGAAAGACAAGCAAAGGAGTAGTTGAAATTAATGTAGTGCTCCCTGTCCTGCAGTTCACTGTCAGGTCCGATTCCTATAATTTCAGTATTACCATCAGGAACATTGTAGCAATTTCTTGGGAACACAAGGTGCTATTAATGATACAATATTCTTATTAAAAACAAAAACAAAACCCACACCTATACATTCCAGAAAGTTGAGCTATAAAGTATTCTTCTTGTATAATAGTGAACTGTGGACTTTTCATTTCATTATCTTGCTTTCTGTCCAGTAGAATTAGTAATTTCACCAATTTTCCAACAAATATGAGTGGCAGAATTGAAACAGAAGGCCAGGGGAATATGTAGGCACATGTATTTCTAATGACCTAAATGCTAAGCAAAATTTGGGGCAAAATGCAAAGGATAAAAGCAGAGGGGTTTTTTTTCTTTAATTTTATTCTATGGAATATCCACTATTCTTCAATACTAGTTGTATGTCATGTAAAGCTTAAAAAGTAGTTATTCATTTTCCTGAAGGTCATCCAGACACAGTAAGTTCATTTCATTTTCTTGACAAGAGATCTAGGCTTGTTATGTACTCTCTGAAACATTGACAGCGAGGGACTGTCCCCCCAATCCATTTCTAGCAAATGTGATTTTAGCTCTGAAGAAGCGGGAGAGAGAGGAGGGAGCTGAATGCGATGCTGCTGTACCTGTGCTCACCCAGGGGCAGCAGCTGGAGGCGATGCACTGTGGAATCATGACCCGAGCTAGAAACAGGCCAGGGTGTGCCCGGCCGCTGCTCACAGAGTAGTTCACGAGTCTGCCCCACGCTTGTCCCCAAGAGCTGTGCTGACACCCACGGGCTTAAACCCCTTCCCCGTCAAAGCGGGATGAAAAGCCGGTGCTGCTCAAGGGGACGTGTTTTGCACCCTGTGCTGCCCTCCCTGGCTCTGGGAATCAGGCCGGGCTCTGCAGCCCAGATCCTGCAGGGGAGAGGCCGAGAGAGCGGGGAGTGCGGGACCTGCCCCCTGCCCCGAGCCCCGATGCAGCGGTCAAAGGGCTGCAGAAATGGGAAGATGGGAAGGTACAGAGCTCTGCTGTGCATTCAGCTCGTGTGTGCTGGCCCAAGGCACGGCGCTCTCAGGCACAAACACAAAGTGTGACCCTGCGCTTTACTGTGATGCCAGTAGCTCCTAATGTATGTTAAGAATAAAGTATTTTGGTATTTTATTTGAATGCTGTAGTTACTTCTTTTCCCTTTGTGCCACATCTTTGTTAATCTTGTTTCTTTTTTTATACTGCTTTCATCCCAGTCAAGTTATCCATGATCCTTTTCATTTTTCATTTATCTGGACGCCAACACCTTGTATACTGCAAGGATTTGAAAACGTGTGTCATCGGTGATTTGACTTTTCTTGTCACAAATTTTTAATTACAGTCTACCTATCTTATGGCATACAGTAGAATTAGGTCTCTGGAAAAAGGGATGCAACTCCCATTTGGGAATTACACATATGCAGACTGACAGGATAAGACAGGCACAATGCACAGGCTCTTAGCATCTCCTCTAGCACTTGTGTTAGTAATGGGATGAAGAGGCAGGTCCTTTCAGAACAGAAAATATACAGAAGTATCCTGTTGAGATATGGGCAAATGCAGCAATTAAACAGCGTGTCAAGTATGTGTGCTAAGGATAAACAAACAGGCAAAACTAATCAGTTCAAATTTGTCTGGGAATTGGTGAACAATAAGAGCTATGAATTATGAGACAGCTGTTTCGTGTTGCCAAATTTTCTCCTGCCTATCTTTTTGGCAATGAAAGTTTTATGAGGACACTGAGCTACAGTTTATATTTATCTGTTATGATCTTTGAGAATGGAATTACTAAAGGAAAGTAAAAGCTTTCTTACTGATATTACAAGGCAATCTCATGTACATAAACACAGTTCTATAAACCGTCTTTTTGTCATATTAAAATTATAAATATAATTGTATAAATGTAGCAGTAGCGTTGAGATGTCAAGTGGCAGCAAATTTGTCCAATATTGTTCCTGAAAAGATTGTCCTTGTAACCTCTCCAGAGCCAATGAGCATCTCATTGTTTATAACCTGAGCTGCTAGACTTGCCTGGTTCTGTGCTGATGACACTGCAACTCAGTGGATATCTTGCCAATTGAATTTCCTATGTGCTACACACTTAAAATTGATGTTTTGCCTAAGTTTGTTTTGTAATGGAGGAAATTAAGAAAATTTTAAATTATTAAATTGAAGACAGAGAGATTTCACATTCAAGTAACTGTAGATTTCAAGTTAAGGAGCCTTAACCAGTAAACCAGTTAGGTTCACTGATGAACAAAGAGAAAAAAAACCCTTGGAACTACGACAGTTTTACACAAAACCGTGACCTTTTCTCAAATTCTGTGATATTCTACATTCTTTAACTTTCTCTAATTAAATGTTATGAGTTTTCAGTGGATTATTATTCTATAGTTTGATTTTTAAATGTGATAAAAGGTTTTCTGGGAAAAAGATCAGTGTCTATGGCATTATATTTTGGTAAAACTCCTCAAATTTGGCTGTGAAACTTTAATTCTCCCTTTTTTCTTTTAAGCCAGCAATTCTTTTTTTACTTCTTTTTGTCCCGTATTTTGAAAGTCCTAGAACTGTAATGCTTTTTTCACTAAGCTACTTACAAAATCATTAGAATTGTGTGATCATTTTGAATTAATTGTTCTAATATGATGCATTAAATAGAAAGAAGTCATGTTAAGAAATTGTGAAAACTTGCATGAATAATTGCAATAATTTTTCCTTGGCAAAGTCTGGGAGAGCTGCCAAGAAAAATCTCTCTGACAAAAGTTCCTAAGCACTACAGTTACAAAAAGTGTAACTATGTAAATATTAGTGCCAGTAAAAAAAATTCTTAAAAAGGACATATATACCGAAGGAAACGGTGTTTCTTGAGACTGACTTCACTCCCCCATCACTGTGATCACTAAGGAATGATGAGTGTACTGTAACATTCTATAAAGACAGGAATGTGTCCACCAAGAGCTGGACAAAAACTTTATAAGCATAATGCAGGATGAGGAACGACCTCTGACCGCCACTAGCTTGGCCAAATCCAACATATGGTTTTTACCCAAAACAAAAAACAACAACAACAAAAAAAGGAAAGATACAAAGAACTGCTGAACTTAGGAGCAATAAACAACTCAGTTGAGAAAAACAATTTCTAGCCAAACAAGATTCTGATGAATTTTCTCCTCAACACTTGTCATCTGAATGATCCTGGAATAAAAATTGTGCTGAATGCAAATGAGGGTTGAAACTGGATAGAGAGGTCTGAGAGAGACAGGTTGAATCCAGATCTGAGTTTTCATCAAATGTTTACATTCAGATTTTCAGTGACTGGCCTGAGTCCTTCCCACTAAGTCATAATTTGCCTTCAAGAGGGTGATATCATGTAGAATAGGTTTGTAGAAATCAGTGGACGTACAACAATTTACATCAGCTAAGGATCTGCTTCTTTATCTCTCCAAAGCACAGACTGCAGAAACTTAATTTACTACTCTTGATCGTAGCCAGAAACATCAGAGTGATGAAGCTGGAGTTTCCCAGGAGTATTCATGCCTCAGAAGGGAACTGGGATTACAATTGAGATGTGGATAATATCTCCAGCATCACTTGGCAATTTCAGACAACTTACAGTGCATTACCACACTTTCCTGCAATTTGGTGCTTGGATGTCATAAATTACATTGACACACCATTAACATAGGTAAGTAGAGTAAATAATTGATCTCTCCAGAGGAACATTAGAACCCACTGTAATAACAGAGATCTGCTGCACATGTGAGCAAATTACTCTTAGAAATGTACAGACCCCAATTATTTTTCCTTTTTCATACCTACAGAGAAGGCAAATTTACTTTACTATCAGCATCTTCCTTTTGGGCTGCTACTCTTGCACTACTGAGGTGACACGGTAGGCCTTTAACGTGTAAACTGAGAAAACGAGCTTGCCATAATAAGACTACAAAATATCCATGGAGTTACACGTGTGGGGGTTTTTGAAGGAAATTTAAAAAATAGATTATTAGTCTATGGTAACAGCAAATGGGGTTTTCCTGCTGAAAGAGCAGGAATGAGCTGTTAATGCGGACAACTTTGTTCAGGAGAGCAAGGAACGAGCACAGCTGCAGAAATGGGAGTCTGCTTCTCCATGTAGATCCAGGTGTGGAGGAGCGTCACTGTGACCACAGTGATGTGTCCCCAGCTGTGACAAAGATGCTACAGGGCTGCATGCAGAGCTCATGCAATCTGTTTGGATCAAACACTGAGGGTTTTTTGGTGTTCTGATGCTACCATACCTCTGCTGAGAGCCATATTAATTACTATGGTCCTTTGGTCTCCATTTAAAGCATTGCATGGATCAAGGTTTTTTTTAAAAAGCTGAGGGCAAAGTAAGATGAGGTAGAATAATGGAATCCCCGGCTTCTGTGGACAAAGGTGGGTGTTGAAGGCTCAGAGGAAGCAGCCTCAGAAGAGGGAACATGCAGAGAACAGCAGCTGCAAAATGAACTCGAGAGGCTGTTTTAAGCATGTCTGACCCTAAAAACATTGAGGCACGTGGGAGCAAACACTGAGGTTTGTGACTGGTGAGTACACAAGGAGTTTAACACCATCAGTGCTGCCTCAATGTATTTACCTTGACTCTAATGATGATTAGAAGGGCTGAAAAACACAACTAGCTGAGCAAGTTGTTTCTAAGAGGTATTTATTCTTCCTTGCTCTTTGGATAATGAAAAAAGAGGCACAGTAAAATCTCTTTTCTGACAGCTTATGTGATCATCATGAGAAGGAGGAAGGCAAAAAACCCTCAGTAATTTCTGTGTGGAATTCAAAAATAAAATTAGAACCAGACAGAACAGGCATTTCTGGAGGTCACATCTCCTCATTGCCAAGTTCTTAGAATCCATTTCGGCATAAACAGCAAGCTATAAGATCTTAAAGAGGGAGCTGGACCTTTGGCTATTGCAAATCTGGGCAATTCCACTGAATTCCAGTCAAACTGTGCAAGTTTACACTGGCTGAAGATTGATTCCCTTATGTTATGCTTCAATTTTTGGTTGCCCGAATGGAATTCTGTGTTAATTAACAAAGAATCCATGTGTATCTAGCACTAGTTAATGGAGAGAAAATTCTTCAACTTTTTCAGTTGTTTTTTTTTCTGTTGTTCGCAAGTAATGTGGGAACACATGTAGTTTTCTCTGATCATTAAAATATTACATGACCATTGTGAAACAAAAATGCTTCATAAAAACAGGTGAAGTTAGGATTGATAGTTAATGGCAAAATTGCCAATAAGTCCACTGTGCAGAGCTTCTGAAAACTTCAAGAAGTGAAAGTGTAATCTAGTTTTTGACTTTGTTACCAGCTACTTTTCTTGAGTGTCTTTTTGTGAACTATTTCACCTTCTCTTTTTTATTCGCACTTTGTTATACATTTGTGTCCATATTGTATAAATATGTGAATTCTTGAACAACTGTAAGTTGTGCAAGAAAATTTGAGTCCTGATTCCTGCAGTTTGCAAGCACAGCTATTTTAAAATTTCCTGAAATGTGTTTTTGTTCAGTAAACCACCCTCTTACTGTACTGTAGATTGCAGGTGAGTTTCTAACTGGTCCAGTTAACTAGAACTCATCATTGCTTTGTACATGGTCAGGGATCACTGGTATGTGCTTAAATCCTGTGATAAATGCTGTTGTCACCATTTGAGAAACACTTCTTTTTCCAATTTACTGATCACCTCCAGTGTTCCAACACAGGGGAGAAACAATGGCAGTGACGATTTAGAATACATTCACCTTTTGGAAAACCCAATTTGGATGTGACTTTCTTCCCATGAAACACAACATCTGTGGCCAGAGCTGCTTGAAAGAATGGATCAATACAGCACAGATTTTAGAACTTGCAGAACTCGCACGTGCCCTGATAAAGAGGCTGCTGTGAAGCAACCCACAGATGCTAAAACTTGCTGAAGAGAAACAAATGGTTGTAGAAATCAGTATTGTGAGATGTATGGCACACCAGGAAAAGATAAAGTAGAAGGTTGTTTGACTATCCAAGAACAGGAGAGGAGGAGAAAAGGAAAGAGAGGGAAAAGCAGCAAGAAACCAAAAGAAAGCGAGAGAATATGGGAAGATGAGTGACAAAGCAAGAAAAAGAAAGCAGGAAACAATTCACTCCAACCATGGAAATAAAAAGAGGAGAATGGGAATGCCAGGCACAGATGGATTTTCATTTTGGAAATTCTGACAGGGTTCCTCATCAGACGAATTATACTGATCCAACAAGCAATATAACTGAAGTTACACAAAATAATGTTAAAAGAAAGAAAGACTGGCCTCTTGGAGCTCAAAGTACACTTTACATTTCTGGGTTTCATTCCTTATTAAAAGTATGCTCATGGCATATACTGTTTAAAGAAGAGAAATTCTTCTCAAAACTGGGTTATTAAACCAGCTCTTAGACTCAGCACAAGTGATGAAAGGTAGCCATGTGTTCAGATAGCTGAGGTATGAATCATTTTAGGTCTAATAAGTTGTCCCAGATATTCATAAGCCATCTGTTAAGTGAAAGAGCATTAGGTGCACACAGTGCTAATAATTCTTACATTTAATAATTATACTCAGCATGATACATCATTGGGAACAGCAAAAATGTACTTTTGGATACCCACAAAGTCCTAATACAGAATTTTAAATATAATCCGTGGTGGTGTGTTTGAGTGGGCAGTGATAAGTAAGAGGAGCTTTGCAGAGGAAGGGAACAGCTTTGAGAAAATGCCGATTTTATTTTCTCACAAATTCCAAACATGAATTATATCAGCAAGGTCATATGTTTTTTTTTGGGAGGTGGTCACAAGATTCTCAGAAATTAAAATTGAAGAGAAAAGCAGAACACATAAAATGCTAGTATTTTGACAGGCCCAGTGTGTTTTAATTCCACATCAATGTACTGTGGTTTTCTCTCATATATCACATAGCAATGTTGGCTTCAATGTATGTTCTGGTCTCTTTTGCGGTACAGCTACCAAGTGTTCATGAATTCAGAAAAGAACTAAATAAATATTTATAACCTTTCAAGTAAATATGCACAAATCAGAGGCTGATATTTTTCATCTTCTCAAATTGTAAAAAAGAACCCAAAATAAATAAATAAATAAATAAATGTGGTGAATTCTTTGTAAACTGCTTAGCTTATGGAGCAAAATGGTGACCTGATCCTACTGGAGATCAGAAGCAGAAAGGCTAATAAATTTAATAATTGCAATCACTATTTTAATGTGTTTGTGTGCTTTTGTTATGCATTTAAATCTACTACACAGAAACTAAGCTATGACATTAAACTGACTGTTCAGTTCATATTTACCCAACACTAACCAGTATCACCTCTCTCTCTATTTATTTTCTTTCTCCTGCTGTGTTGCAATACATTTTTGTTTTGTATTTCTGGGAAACTTGAAAAGCCTTTAGGGAAGCCAAGGGTGTATCTGCAACAAAAAGAGCTCTTGAGTTGTGTCAGTCCGGTACTTACAATACTGTACTTGTATGGTCAGGTGTAGGGTATAAAACCTTAGCAACCCAGTATTTTTTCCTTTCTATGACACGATAAGTTTGTCCTCTCTCAAAATGATTAAATGATTCCTTCTGAACTATGGGAAACTCAGAATATCCAAAGGTGAAGTGAACTTTGTCCACAGACTTAGCTAAACAGTTTTAAATTCTTCTCTCCCATTCCCTCCTCTTCTAGTGCAAATAGAAGGCTCAGGAATAAATATTAGAAAATGGAAACTTTCAGCCATAAATCACTATTTACATCTTGCTGAGGTCAGGGCTAAGGCACTCATTTCTGAAAAATGTTTGCAGTCCCTTATGACCTTCTGAAGCCAGTGGATCTCAGGTAGTTCACGCCAGTGGGAATTCGTGTCTTTACAAATTCTCTTCTCAGTTTCTTTTTTTGCCGCTGCTTTCCCAAAGCCACTTCCCTGAGGGGTCCCACTGCTGAATAGTTTTAAGAGTAAGACAGAAAGAGAACTACCCTCCTAGGAAACACTCCCTTATTAGGGCTGAAGTCATTCTCAAGCGTCATGTTATGATATGGGGATAGTATGATCATGAAGAAGGTGAGGTGTTGGTGAGGGAAGGCTACGTGTAGTTATAGCTGCTATTTTGTGCTTCAGAGCTGAAGTGTGGAAATAACGTTTGATCCTGCCTATGCTGTCTGGTGTTTTTCAGTGGAAAAGGATGCTTCAGTACCCCTGCTCTTTTGATCTTAACATGGAGCTGTAATTTCACAAGATTAAAATCTATCTCGGCAAGAGCAAAGATGACTGGCCGTGTTGTTTTGGGTATTTTGTGAATTGAGACAAATCAGACAAAGTGCAGCAAACCCAAAATGCAGTTTGGCTTTCATCCTAACACAGGAAGGGCTAAGGTTTAATTTGGTTCAGGTGTAAGAGTTCAGATTTGTGCTTGCTTTTGTCCCTTTTATAGCTGCTGTACACAGTAGGAAGATGTTATGTATGTTAAATCCTGCAAATCAGAAGGATGGTGCTTCAAATACCTCTGAAATGCTATAATTTAATGCCAGTTTCACTTTAATGCAAAAGCCATTATATTAAATCTAGAATTTATGTTTTTAATTTAATCAATTGTCTCTTTAAAAGTGGAAAAGGTTCAGAAATATGTGTTTTGATCATTAAAAATGCTGCAAAACCAAGAAAAATAAGAAAAATAACAGATAAAAACTGTGTTGGGAGGAAGATTAAGAGGAAAGTCATACACAAGAGGAAAAGATGCATTTCTGTGAAACGTACTCATTTAACACAGAATGTTTTTGTTGGATTTTGACAGGAATATTTGTCTGACCGGAATATTGTTAGATACTAACTGAGGAACAGAGCTGAGAATGCAACTTCCTCACTTTGGACTCTGAAAATAAAAGCTGTGTTTCAACAAACATCAGTTTAAATGCACATACATGTACAGAGTGGCTGGAGCAGATCGGTGCCTCCCAGTGTGATGTTTTCTCTGTTCAGTAGGTGGTGTAACTCTGTCTGCTCCTGTGATTTTATCTCCCTACTCCATGATACTCGAACTGCCTTTCCTAGTGGCACAGTTTCCCATGAGAAACGGAGAATATTTCTTTAGAGCCTTGCACTATGACTAAGCAGCTGACTTATTGCTTGAAAATGAAGATTTGAATCTCTTGGGTCCGGAAAAGGAACCAAATTACTCCTTCTACCTATAAACACAAAGATATTGCTTAAAGCAAGCTACCTCACAGCTCTCTGCTCTTTCTGCTTTGGAGTTCAGGTATGGCAATTCTGGCAGCTGGAAGGCTTTCAGAGTCCCCGAAATTTTGCTTTTCATTAGATACTAGATACTTGCTGGAGAAATATGCTATACAGAGGCATTAAATATCCCATCATGTCCTATAAAAATCGGTGTTCATATTTTCTAAGACTAGACCTTCAGTTGGAATGAACTTTTGCAATATCACAGCACATATTGTTAAATACCTTCTCATTTTGCTTATTAAGCGCAGGTTTAATGAGGATTTGAACTGTGATCTTTTAATGTGATCACTTAGTTCATTAAAACACTGTATCACCTACACAAATCTCTTGTTGGTGAAGTTCATTGCAGTGAATCATTGCACAGCACACATGAGTAACTGCAAAGTAATACGGAGTTTTGCTGTGTCTCTGGGGTGCAGTCCCCCTTGGTTTCTCACACTGAGGGCTTTTCAGAGACTGCTGTTCTGAAATAATAATGAGAAAGCACATTAAAAAAGATCCATTTTTATTTTTAAAGAATGGAGCATAAAGTGAGTCATTGCTCTACAGCTTGTGAAGTTTGTCACTCTGCTTTAAAGCTCCTGTTCATCCAACACTGCAAACAACTAACAAAAATTACTGCATTTGGTCAAAGGTTGACTTACTAAGGTTTCCCTCATGTCTAAAGGAAGAGGACAGAAAATGAAAGGATGGGGAAACAGACATCATAAGATAAAGAGAGAAAACTTATATAAAATTGAACTTGAAACTGCCCAACTGGTCCCTCCCAGGGCTCTCCAGGAATAATCATGGTTTATACACTAGTTGAGCATTTGAAAACAACTGGTTCTGAGTTCTATAAGGGTTTCCAGTATGGCTTTTCTTTTTTAATTATTTAATTATTTCTGGTGTTTTGTTTTTTTTTTTCTGTTGGCTCTCTTGAATTTCTCCTTGTCCCATTAATTTGCACAATTGCTCAAGCACCCTAAGAATGTAATAGGGGGAGGACCCTTTGATGTGTATAATTTATATGCACAAATAAGCATGACATTGCAAATATAAAGATTTTTTTTACATCCAATCTTTGTAATCTTTGCTGTCAGGATCAGCTGCTTGCTTTAGCCACATCTCAACCCAGTGATACTGGGAAAAACCTAAAAGCAAATAATTCCTACATCCCTCATTCCTGATTCCTCTGTTTCTGCCAAAAGGGTACCACGGCTACCAGGCTGCAGGGGTCCCACAGGATCTCCCAGACTGAAAGATGAGCATCCAGCTACATGTTTGGATGACAATGAAGATAGGCTGCAAAGCCTAGAAGAAAGTGGGCTGCAGTCTGAAGAAAGGTCCCAGGGTTAATGCCCCTTGCTTGACTGATTAACTTGTAATACATCACCTCAGCTTCCGTCAAGATTCCATGACTCGACTGAAAATTATCTAGATACTTCCCTAATTTTGTGGAAGAGTGTTTTCTTATGCTAATAGAAAATCTGTAGAATTTTTTTTCTCACCAATCAAAATTAGTATTTCCTCCCCTTTAAAGTAATAAAATAATTTTGACTAAAAATAGAAAAAAATTAGTGACAATACTCCTTGATTTTTGGTAAAGGCTGGAAAATTTTGGCAAAAAAATATTGACACATGAATGAAAAAATATCTGCAGATATGTACAGAATGCATACACCTACAGAAGGGTGATTCTTTCTATAATAACCTTTCTTTACCCCTCACATTTTCAAGCTAAATCTAACTTCACTTAAAACTCCTAAAACAAGGTTTCCTCCTTGACTGTACAACATCAGCAAAGGCCTGAAGTGCCCAGGGCTGGATTAGCGTGCAGAGTGAAGAGACACTGCACAGGATAAATGCAGTCCATCACATGGCTGTCCAATTTATCACCCAGACAGTGCCAAGTATGGAGGGTGTATAAATTATATTAACCTAATTTAAATCCCTCTATCGAAAATAATTGAACAAGAGAGCTGCTATTTACAAATACGGGATCCAGCCATGAAAGCCGTGCTCCGGTACTTTATAGCAGCTGGGCTGTGCCCCTAACAGGGGAGATAAGGCACCACTCTGGGTGATTAAATATGACAGAATCCTTCCTGGAGAAGTATCAGCTTGTATAAGCTCTTCAAGAAAGTGTTGAATATATTTACCTGGACAGTGTCAAGTTATGCTACACCGTTATTATAAAATTGACAAGAAAAGTGCTGGAGGTAAACAGCAGCAGATGATGCAAAAGGGCAGGGAAAGCCAACAGCCAACAAGACATGAGGAAAGAAGGAAAGGATTTTTGGTGGAGAGTTCTTTATTTCACAAAGGCACTTTAATGGACAGAATCAGAGGGAAAAGAAAGTTCTTTATCATAGGATTTTTATGGATATACCACTAATTCAGAGTGCACTGAAAGAAACATTTTAAAATCTGGTGATCAGAGGCAGAGAGAATGCAATAACAGAAGAAGGTATGTCCCAAAAAATGACTGTTACAAGCAGAGTCAGGATCTGGATCTTCAGGACCCTGCAAGTAGAAGCTTCTGATTAAACTGAGCTGGGAGCCTCTGGGAGAAATAAAGGAAAAACTAAATTTTCCAAAATAGCTTGAATAATAATAAATTTTAAAAACCATTTATCCTGAAATAAATTACTAATTTATTCTCAGAATTCTTCATCATTTCTGAATAATATACGTGATGAAGTGTGAGAATGATGCTTGATTAAATGAGGTCCCTGGAGTGCATTAGAGGAGATTTAGTCTGGAAAACAGCATCTGCTGTCTCTTTCTTTCCTTGTCTCAATGCTGTGTTGTTTCCACATATTACAGCATATTACCCTCTTTCATTTTTAACAGAATAGGACAATATTTATTCAGATTTTTTTGTGGTGACCATACAATGGGCCTTTCAGTGTGAGGGTCTGAAAAATATTGCTGAATACTTATTTATTTTTCCTGGCAGGAATAGTAATTACCTTCTCTTAGTCACAGGTTATACAAATCTAAATCATTATCTGATATAATCACGCCAGTAAATTTAATTCAAGTGGCATCTTCCCAGACTAATTTTTTTTTTTTTCATATTTCTGTTCTTACCAATGCACCCACCATTGAGGATCACGGCTTCAGTACAGCACTAATGAGAGTTAAACACCTACATCGGTGATCAGCAGTTGGAGATGTCACCACTTCTATCCTTTGCCATTGCAACCAGTTTTCTGATGCTGCAATGCACATGCGTTGTCCAGCACAGCTGTGCTGCACATCTCTAGTCTCTCCCAGCTCTAGAAGTTGAGGTCATGCACAGCTCAGCTGGAAGGCTGGCCGAAGGGTCAAGTTGTTCAGATGCAAACACCGGTGGGGAATTTTGAACTACAGAAATAAAATGAGTTGGGAGATCCTATGAGCCGCACTACTGCTGATTTGGGAAGGTAAGGGTGCAGAGGAAATGCTGAATAATCACAAGAATGAGGGGAAAGCCAATGGTATAATCATATGTTGTATCTAATGAGTATTTTTCAGCTTTTAAATTGCTGTGCTCTCTCCATGATCGTCTGCTTTGCTCTTCTGGACTCTTAGTGGGAATACTGGGCTTGGTACCCTCACTAGGCTCTTGTTTTTCCACCCTTGTGTAGTGCCATCCTCTCATAGACCTACTGAAAGTGTGTCTTCTGCAGTGTACCCCAAAATAATTTAACTGGGGTTAAATGCTTGTGAGGTTATCTTTAACATCACATGCTTTGTGTTTGGTGCAATAAGTGAATATTTGGAACAACCTCTCCTGCTTTTTTCCCTTCTGACAAAACTCCAAAGCAACCCAACTGAACTAAAACCAGAAAAGCAGCAGATACCTGCCAAACAATGCCTATTCGGAACTGCCTAAACCTTTCCATCAGACTTGCTGCTTGAAAATAGTTATTTAAATGACGCAAATGAAAATGAGGGCCAGACTTCTCCATATCTTTTTGTGCAGCAAAGATACAGCCTGACAGTAACATTTGTGGATTTTTTTTCCAAAAAACCAGAAACAAGGGCACTGTAGCAAAGTGCACAGTAGTAAGTATTGAGCTAGAATGTGGGTGCCACATAAGAAATGGGCAGACTGAAAAAACCCCTGGTGAATACCTTTGTACAGACCTCAGATCTCCTTTCAAACATCCAAACCTGGCACTAGAATTCAGCTGTGTCCCAGCCCACTATCTGAGCGGGATTTTCATCCCACTTTCTGTTGCTGTACTCACACCATCTGCTTACAAGTCACAGTGTTATGGGAACATTCCGTACCTGTGATACCAGTAACTTGGGAAAAATTTCATTGTGACAGTGTACTTATTCAGCATCAGAAATAAATGCCAGAAGATGACTGGTATGTAGGTGGCCAGATGCTTGTCCACAAATATCTTCAGATTAATAATGGGTCCAAGTGGGTGGTTTCGTTGGTTGGGGTGTTTGGGGGGTTTTTATGCTTGAAAGTGATACTGTTCAGACACTTCCAGTATGCATTGCTTCTTCATTAGCACACATTTTTTCCCTACCACGTGCTACATTTGATTAAAAAGACAACCATTTTTACAAGAAGATATTATGTCAATATTAACTAGCAACAGAGATAATATCAAAGATAAAACTGCCACCGAGCTATTAAAAGACTGTAATTTGCTTGAACATTTTCATGAAATTATAAAATTGAGTATCATATCTATATCTGATTATGAACAGCAACATATCCCTGTGAGTTAATAATTACAATCTTGTTTTTACTTGTTGACAGTCTATGACTAATTGCTGTCTGAAGAGAATTTAAACAGATCAATTTAAAATCAGCCATCTAAAGAAAGGTAACATGCCTAACGTATTCAACTGGGACTGCAAAGTTTCTGTACTTTATTTGAATATCTCAGTTCTATGGTTACTCCTTCAGAGAATCAAATCAAAGTGCATTATCTAAAAAGAGGTAATTTACTGTTAAATCTTTTAATTTTAAAACCTGTTAAATCTGTTAAATAAACTGTTAAATATTTTAATTCTTTGAGTTTTGTAATGTTATTGTTAATTTGCCTGTATTTAGAGCAAAGTAGAGAGTTAGAACGATTTCTGATTTCCAAACTGAGATCAAACTGATCAAATTTCCAAACTGAGCCACAAATTTTTGACTGGTCTGTGGCCTGGCGGCAGTGTTTGATCTGTTGAGGAATCCAATCGGTGCAGGTTGCTCAGCGTGCAGCTGCAGTGGGATCTGCAGGTTGAGCTCTGCGTGGTGGGAACTGGAGCCAAGAGGCCACGAACTGCCAACCCTTTACGTAACAAAGGGCCTGGGGACCTGTGGCACAGCCAGGCGAGGGACACCGGGAGACAAGACAGGAGCTGATGACCCCCAGAGTTATCCCCGGGGATAAAAGCCCAGGGATTCCTTTGTTCAGGATCCCTCCTCAGAAGCACCAGCTCAAATTGTTGGTGTGAGTGTGACTGCTGGCGTGGTTCCTGGATGGTCAGACAGGAAAGTTTCCTTACAGAGCAGGACCACCATCTGTGTTAAGTGAGAAATGAAATGCCTTCATGGTGTTACACTGTGCTTAGAAGCAGCAATACCAAAGCCTGACCGCTTAGCTGGGTAAATAGCAATGACAGAATCTTCTCTTAAACCTTTTATCATCCAGCTTTCATAGAGAATATATTTTTAAATAATAGGGACCTTTATCAAATTCAAAGACTTATATAACTTTTAATTTGGAATGCCCTTTGAAATTCAGACTTCTGTATTCTTTAACAAACAGGTACGACAAAAGTCACCCAAAAGTCCCAAATATGTGAAGTGATTGAAACTTCTGACATAGGAGAGAAGGCTGGGAAAGCTGGGACTGACCAGCCTCGGTAAGAAAAGGCTTGGGGGAATCTCAGTGTGCATAAATACAAGAGAAAAAAAAGAAAAAGGGTACAAAATTGAGTATTTTAAATTCCATAAAAAAAAAAAAAAAAGCTAAAAAACAAATCTCCTTTTACTGTGAGGGTGGTCAAATACGAGCACAACTTTCCTAGAGATGTTGGAGTCCTCATCTTTGGGAATATTCAAAACCCATCTCTATGTGTTCCTGGGCAACCCCTACTCTAGCTGATCCTGCTTGGAGCAGAGATTTGGACTGAATCATCTCCAAAGGTTCTTTCCAACCTCCACCATTCTGTGACTCTGTGCAAGTCAGCACTAGAGAGTGCCCCTGAATTTTCTGCTTGCAACATTACAGGATTTGGGCAAGGGCCTTACATCTAATACTTTCAATAGTAATATCAGATGAATTTCTCTGGTATCAATGAGCTTTGGAAGCAGATTTACTTTAAACATAATGCCAGGAAGCATTAAATATATTTAAATAAATGTGTAATCTTTTCAAATTAACGATAAGGACTTAATATAAAGGGAGATTGGAAAGGATTTGGTAAATTAGTGTACGAAGTGACAGGTTAATTGCTCTGCAGATCATTAAGTAACACATTTATTTAGCAACAAATAATTTAACCAATTAATTCAGCCTGTTAACAAGGGGAAAAAATAATCTTCTTTTTTAGGCATTTGCTCATATTTTGATGAATAAATTTGTTTAGTGAACTTTTCCACAAGCAGTTTGCTTTCAGCTCTCATTCAATATTTATGACTCTCAACTCAAGCGAGTGATGGGTCTCTGTAATTACACTTTAACTATCTGCTTCTCCAGATGACTGCAACCTCAGCTGTTTTCTCTTGGGGGGTGGTGAGGTTTTTTGGGGGTTTTTGTTTGTTTGTTTCTCCCCACCTCTCTAGGTCAAAGAGCACTGAAGAGAACGTACATATCAATACACAGCTGAAGAAGTACCTTAAAAGTAGTTTTGGAAAACAGTGCAAATAATTCTCTTCTAATCAAAAACCATTCTTAGAAACACTGAATTGAAAAGGGCTACAAACCTTGGAAGTGCCCAGGGCTTCAAGATGAGGAGGGCCTCGTAATGTAGTATTCAGCCCCCAGTATTATCCACATTTTTCCACATTTTTAAAAGATATTTATCTGATTCTATGCATATTTAATGTTCATGAAAGTAATGGAGATAAATGGGTGCCATTATTAGCAGACACTACTTCAGTTCATTTATTCTCTTTCCCACCACTTCTGCTGAAAGCATAAGAAAATAGAAATGAGCATTTGTCTTTAGAAGAGAACAATAACTGAGATGTGTACGGGCAGAATTCAGTCTTGGGCACACAGACCTTTTAGAAACCCTCTGATTAACCTGTGAAAGAAACACCAACCACACAAGGTTGCGCAGGCCCTGTGCAGGGTCACATGAAATGGGGGTTCCTTCCAGGTCTTGTATCATACAAGAGCTTCTCTGGGGGGCCAAGCATGTAAGAAAAATTGATGACTATGCTGGGAACACATTAATATCAAGTTTCAAAGCAAGCAAACCGTAGTATCTGCCAAAGACCTCTTATCCTCTCTTCCCAAGACATCGTGATAAATCTTAGAAGGCATAGAGGCCAAGAATACAGGAGCTTTTAAAGAGAAGGATATGAAAAATTTCAGGTGCTTTAATATCACTTTAATATCACTGGCAAGGCTCAAGATGCCACATATTCCATGGAGAAGTATTGTTTTTTTAGAAATTTAAGTTAGCTTTTAACAGAAAACTCTTGAAGATCCATTTGCTCCCCACATATGTGTATTTCCCACAATTTCAATAAATATTGATCTTTGTTTGGGTATCTATTGAGATTAATTGAGTCAAGAACCAAGTATTGACCAAAACAAAGAGGAGGTCAATACTGAGACTGAAGGAAAATATATATTCATCCTTACTAAAAACATGAAGCCAATAGGCCAAATATTTGCCCTAATTTATTTATCCTTCGTAATTCCCAGAGCTACTGGTGTAACTGAGCACTAAAAAAAATTATCTGGTCTATATAACTAGTTAATTACCCACCCTAGGGTAACATATAATCTCAGTGATATTAAAAACTATTCTGAATATACTACAAACGAGAAAAACTATTTAAGGAATAAAATAAAGACATTGCCTCCTTCTATGTAGAGCCTTTGAATGAAGCATGTTGTTGAAGAGATGATATATGATTAAGTCTCCAACAGATAAGTTGTGTAAGATGGATTGGGTGACCTTTAGATACCCATTCCAACCTAAATTATTCCACAATCCCATAGAAAAAGGATGGCATGACAAAAATCCCACACTTGTAAGCAGTGTCCAATAAAGACTCATTCAGTGGCTCTACAGTAAGAAGAGCTAGAACTAAAGGGTAACAGTTTTATTATCAATTTTTTTTTCATAATTGTAACTTCAAATTTTTTCCTGTATTTAAAACCTTTTCTAGTTGCAGAATCTTTAATTTGGTGTAGAACAAACACTATATTTACTGGTATTTGAGTCATTATTTTCCTTGCAGCTTAATCTGACCTAAATATGTAGTCTACGGTGACAAACATAAGTGAGCAATAGGTGACATTTTTATCACATCTGATATGAAACATTTTATCATAATCTGTTCTGGGTACTATACAAATTAAATATGCATTCATTTAGCATATTGCACTGGAAAACTTCATATGGTGTGTTCAAGAGGCAACCTTTAACATAATTATATGCCTAAAATGCATTTGTTAGGGAGAAAGCCTTTGCCGAAAGGAAGTAGACACTGCATAGTAGGGGAAAACAGGCTACAGCTTTTCAGAAAATTTTTAATTTAATTCATTAGGAACAAAAATGTTCTTACACTACTAGAATGCTGTTTCACTGGAAAAAAAAATGTGTGCCTTTCATTGAAAATGCTAATAAAATAGGGGAAACCTAATTTATACAGAACATAGAAGATTCAACACCTGGCTTTGGATACATGATTTGATTGTGGTCTTTGTATCAAAGCAGGGATGTCTCATGGAAAGGATTCAGTTCCAGGTAGCAGGTTTTATCTTTATTTTCAGCTTTGTGTGATGAGGAAGAGACAGCTTTTTTTCAAAATTCACTTTTTTTTTTGTGGGCAACAGTGATACTGTCTTGGGCAAAGGCTGCTACAACACCTTTTCTGAGGGGAAAAGACCTAGTAAGAAAAAGGGTTCTAAACAATCTCACACTTTTATCTCTACAAAAATCTCATCTTCTGAGCCGTTTCTTTTCTCTTTGTTTCACTAAAAAATCCCTTACATATTTCATGTGGATTATGGTTAGCCTTCCATCTTTGCCATTTTTTGTAGGGGAAGAGGAAAAGAATCGTAGAGATTGACATTTTAATTTTTATCTGTCAAGAATGAAATATTTGAATGAGCACACACTCTAACAGGGCAGGGGGAACCTGACTGAGAACTTCACATTATATTTGAGTGAGGAAAGAAGAATTGGAAGAGACTTCAGTGATCCATGTTGAGGAAGAACTATATTTTACTCAGTTTGGTTAGGCATCTTATTTTTGCCTGAATTTAGCTAATTCAAAAGTGTATGAGAATAAAAGAAACTATTCCTGTGCTACTTAGTGCTGATACCAAGGCAGGTTTTCTTAGTATTAGCTAAACTTTTATTTCTCCATGGATCTCTAACAACACTCCCCAAAAATATTAAAAAAAAAAAAAAAAAAAAAAAAAAAAAAAAAAAAAAAAAAAAAAAAAAAAAAAAAAAAAAAAAAAAAAAAAAAAAAAGGATGTGTTTGTTCATAAAGTCAAGCTGTAAGTCAAGGAGGGTCATCTTGCTGTTTTTACATGGAGTGAGAAGGTATATTTAGGCTGCAATTCAAGTATCCAGTCTCTGTCTCTCTTATGACTGTAGAGAAAGAATGAGGTTATTAACTCCAATATGTAGTATCATCCTTTATGAACACCTGCCTCTCTTTGGGGATTTGTTGCCCTTTTAATAAAATATATTTGTTTCTTGAATATTTATCATATTTACTTTTACAATAAAAACAGGATAGATAAAAATGAAAACATGATTTCTTTGTTTCATAAAAACTGAAGAGAATGAAAAACTACCATTGCCGTGTTTTAGAAACTGATTGGGTCAAATGTGGAGAAAAAAAGTGGTGAAAAATGTTTGCTAGGAAGTGCTAAGAAAACAGCAAGGGAACTTAAGTGATGGAAGTAAAAATCATGAAAGAAGGGCACTACCACACAATAATCAGATTTCCTGAAAGCCAGACTGCATTCAGAGTATTTAGTCTATCTTGGAAAAAAAAAAAGGCTAAAAACCCCTTGATTTTCAGATTTAATGGGTATTACCCAAATTATGTCTTTCATTGTGATGAATTATTATTATTACAAAAGCAAAGCTATTACTCTGTCTCATGAAGGTAATATTTGTGAGCCAATAAATGGCACAAAATATTCCAGCTCTGTTTGACATAGTATCACCATATCAACATCAACATATGTTGCTTGTATCTCACTTCTACAACAAATCCTTCATGGAAAGTAATCCTTAAACATGGTAATAGTTGATCTATCATGTTTTGATTCCTCACAATCTGTGCAACAAGCTAAAACACTAAGATAATGTACCAGGAACAATAAAACCTATTGTACATGCTATGGAAACAGCCCTTCCTCACCTTAAGTCTGCAGATTTCTACAGAGTACAAGAGTCAGCGCTTTTTAAAGAGAAGTTCCTGCAATTTTGGTTCTTTGAGGACAAGGAAAAAGGGCCCAAGCCAATTATTTCTGGAGGAGTTAGTAATGACATAAGGCAGCAATATAATCATGAATACATTGCTGTATAATCTTGCATAAAATCATGTTATTTATTATACATTTATAAATCAAGTGCAGTCTACCCTAGATGTATTTAAACATTGGGGAAAAGGAGAGATTTTATATTAGCTTATTGGAAAAGTTTAGTGATTTGTTCAAGAAACTCAGTTAAGTTGCAAATTTAGTGATCTGATGAAGTTGCTTGTCGATGTAGACATGAATAAACAGACAGACAGTCAGTTATTCCTCCAGAATGAAAGACTTCCAAATCCTTGCTAAATTGTATTTCTGATAACCAGAGGGGGAGAAGGAGTCATCATGGCCATGGCACCACCTCTGTAATCATAGAGTCAGTTTTAACTGAATGGGGTGGAAGTGAAATGACAAAAGTGCCAAAATGAAACTCCTTGCACCAAGGGCCACAAGACTTCAGTACTTTATTTCTTTGCACCATGGAAGTTGGCAGAGCTTCACTGACCTCTGTTTGTAGAGAACTGGAATTTCAACACAGTGGATGGAGAAGTCTCTATATAAAACTTTCCTGTGAAACAGCCTTGAAGAAAAGAGTTATATTCCTTTGAAGAGTGTGAATAAGTCACACTATTTTTCCAAGTTAAAGAGAACTTTTAAAATTTTGTGACCCTTTCGATAAGAATAAAGAAAATACTGCATCTCACAAAAATGGGCAAGCCAGATTCTGCATTAGGGGATTTAAGATCAGCTCAGGCTAATCTAACCATCACTCACATTTCATTTACTCCTTGATGTTTGCTCCAGTAACACTGACCGGGATGGTAATTTTCCTGACATGCCTCGAAATGCTTAGTCAGGTAATCATTTGTATCACTTGAAGGGTAACTGCTTCAAGGTGTCCAAAAGAACAGAATGTTGTTATGGTGGTCTCCCAACAAACTGACAAATAAAGCTTCCTAAAGCGATTGCCATCCTCAAGTAGGGTCTCTGCCGGCCCCTGTGCCTCAAATTGCAACTATGGCTCAAGGTAGGAAATCGTCAAGTCTGAAGTGACAGAAGTATGTGGACTGAAGGTGGCTTAGTAGTAGTTTACCTTCTCTACAGTCTTTGGAGAGAGATTTGTTCAGTAATAAAGAGCAGAAACTTGATTTAGGTGTTCTGATTAGTCCTGCACAGCAATGCATGTTCCTGTTTGGAGGTGACATTCCCTAGGTCAGGGTAGAATTTTTCCAGATATCTCATTTTAGTGCGCCTCACAATTTAATTTTCAATTGTGGGGAAATTTTAATTAAAGAAATAGATTTATTCATGTTCTCTGGGCTCACAGTATATCTTTATACTTATTACAGATTTATCATGTATATCATTCTAGAATATGTATCAAAAATGACCAAGGTAAAGTCACCCTGAGAAAATAATCACTGGTGTAACTCCATCCATCTCAGAAGAGATGAACCACATATTTCCCCCGTTAGTATGTAAGTGATTCAAAATCCACATTACATGGCAAAATAGCACATACAACTCAGTCTCTATGAATCTCCCATAATATACACCTTATTCAAGAGGGTAATCAGACAAAAAGGACTGGTAGGGTTGAGTTTTGGCATTCCTCAAAAGGAGGAACTTGTTTTCCTTAGGCTGAAAGCATTCATGGAGCCACTGTATTAAAGTCTATGGAATTACACTGCAAATGAATTTGGTCTTCAGTGTTCAGCGTGTAAACAATGGCATTATTAGTTTGTTCAGACCTCTCTGGTCTTAATGAACTGATCAGATTATTCTATTCAGAGGCTTCACAATGATGGGGATCATTATGTATTGTCAAAAGATTCAGCACATAACATTCATAACACCGAAGTTTTGCTGGAGCATCCTAATTTTAAGGGCTGATAAATTAAGCAGCCTTGGAATTCTCATTAAGTGTGTCAAGCTGAATTGCCGTGTATTTTGCCACAGCTAATGGGTTGGGTGACCAACAGTCATTCAGAACTGAGGGCATGAGATGATTATCTTATTAAGGGAGCTGAATGAGTGTTTAGAAAGGTGCCAAGCACTAAAAAGCTGTTGAAGTTTGAAGAGGGCTGCTCCAGATGATAGAAGGCAAATAGTTCTAAAAGAAAGTTTCTTCCATCTTCTTAAAAGAGACAGACACATACAAGCGAGAAAAAAAGTATTTCCAGTGACTAGTACAAAGACAAACTTAATTTTTTTTTTTCATTATGGCTAAGGTGTGATTCATACTGCTTGTCTTCTACTGCTTTCTGGCACTGAATCCAGGTCAAAAAACTAATTACTGATTCAACATTCCAGGTAAGTGATGAACATCACCACTCATCATCTGCACTTCCCTTCTTTTTCAAGCAAAGCTTCTCATCCTTCTTGTCTGCTGTTAATGCTTTCCCTTATTTTTGATTTTGATTTTTTTTCTTCTTCTTTTGAAAAGACATTTGTGGTTCACAATTCCCATTTCCATGCACAACAAAAGTAATGAAAATACCAAAGATATACAAAGAGCCAAAAGAGCATTTCTGCTCTCTGTTCTTCTTACAAAAGCCCTGGACCACTCCACAGCCCTGCCAAGCCTCCTCCAACATACCCAGTCTGGTTTTATCGAGACAGTTCAGACTGATAGCTGAGCTTTAACCCTCACTTTTAATGAAACTGAAGAGAGAGGATCTTATTATTCTTCAGTATTTATCTGTGCATGGTTTTAAATCTTGCAAGCCTTTCTCACTGCATTTAATGGTGCTGCTAAAGTTTTGAAATAAGAACTGTTATAATCGCTTATTTTTGTAGGTGCTGAAAGCCATTATATCATTTTAAGTGACAAGCCACGTTCCTTTGAAGAACCTTTCTACAAAAGCATAACTAACATTTTTTAACGTGTATACAAAGTGAGGAAAACAAAGTGCAGCAGCATTCATGACAAACTTTTGCTGTGGTTTTTTTTTTTTTTCTTTCTGCTTCTCTGACTTTTCCCTGTAGGAATTAAACTGTGACAAACAGTCAGTTGTGGAAAAGTGTAATTCAACAAATGTCAGACTAACTAGAGTTCTTTGATTACGTGCATTCACCACCACATACTTAGAGGTGCAAGGACTTCCTTCTTCTAAAGCACTTCGGTGTTAACTTTTCCTCTGATAACCAATGTTAACCCATTGTTCTGTTTATGCTTTTGATGGATTGACTGTGCATATACATACAGACTGCCTTTTTCATACATATTTTGTGATTACTTTTCTGTCTCCCATTTCTAAGCATTCCCTTCTTCCTTGTTCCTCCATTACAACCACATGGCTGCATACTGACACTCCAAACCATTTAAAAATCACCCCACAACAGGTAAAAAATATTTCAAATGCTGGTCTTCGTCACTTATGATTTAAAATGGAGGTGAATTTTCTTGCAAAGTGTTTTAATGTAGATTTCAAGTCTCCCTGGGCAGGTCTGATCTTCCTCATGGTATTGTCTGTACTGTGGTTTAAAGGCAACGTGACACGTGCTTTGAAATTGGGGTGTGTTGAGTTGCTCTGATGCATTTTCGGTGTACTCCCAGACTGTTTTGTTAGTGCAGTGAATCAGGGAATCATGATAATTTTGCAACTGGTGTAGTCTGTAAGCATATTAAGATTCAGATGAATAAACGAGAATCCCTTCCTTACAGCGTTCCTCAAGTGTAGTCATTCTGTGTGATGGTGTGGAGACATGCCCCAGCTCTAAATTGCAATCAAGCTTTTCAAAAGCTTTCAAAACTGGAGAAGGCACTGGCACTCAAGAATCTAGAATTGGACAGAATATATAATTTGCAGTATCATTTCCTTCCCCTCAGCACACACACAAACAAATATTTTTCAAAACAAAAACACCACAAAGCAATTTACTAGATGATAGAAAATTCCTGCAACGCAAACTCTAGTGAATGGCCTTATGCACGGTGTCTCAGAATAATTAAAAAACATTACTACTCGTGAAAATTACTTTGTATTTTATTAAATCCTGTGATGAACCCCTCCCTATCAGTTTGCCATATGAGTGCTTAGTGCAATGGCTTCTAACTGTCACCTCAGGAGCACTGCAGATTGTCCCCTGTGGTGACTTTTCTGACAGTCAAAAAAAAAAATTCACTGTATGTGAAACTTGTTTGTCTCCTGGCTAATGTCATGGCTGATCTGTAACTTTTACAGTGCTGAGGATAACCTGCATTAGCCTTTGTCTGATTTGTGCGCAGGTACTTCTGCTGATTGTTAGAATTCAATCCACAGAAAACTAAAGCTTTGAAGGCACAGGCTGTAGGGGTCTCAAGTTACAGGGACAGGACTCCCTACAGCCTTCAGTTGTATCCTGGCCTGAACTCTGAGAACATTTCTAATATTCAGCTCAAATTCTGGCTGAGGCTATTCTTGAAAAATAAGCTGCTAGAGTCTGAAAAAAACCCCAAATCCCAATAAATATCCCCAACCTCCCCCAGCAGTAACTTTTTAAAAGGTATTCCCAAAAGCTTGCCTTTGCAGTTAATAACACAGATGCATTGTACAGAGATGGTAAGCCAACCTGAAGCTTTTGGAGTGCAAAAACATCCTAAAACTGCTCTTAAATAAAAAAAATCAAATCCATATTATTTTGCAGATCAGTTAACAAAGATTTTTCACCTGCCTACCTAAAAGGTGACCTTTCATTTTCAGAAACATCTGTTGGAATTTTCTTGCTATTTCAAGAAACTTGTCCAAGTTTCACATAGACAACTTTTAATGTAAATTATGGAACTGAGAGGACATTCTTGTTTCATCTTCTGAAGCTCATACAGTCCCCAAATGTTCACATCACTTGGGAATAGGCAACTTAAAATTTCACAATAAGGAAGACATTATTTAAGGGATTGAGTGCATTTCCTGATTACTCTGCATTTCAAGATTTGGATGAGTACCAAACATTAAGACCTTTGTCTTCTGTACAGAGTTGTGAAATCTCAATGAGTTTCTAAATCTGCAGATAACAAAGCTTGTAGGGACTACAAATAAGCTGCAGGACAAGCGAGGAATTCAAATGAACTTGACAAGTGGGAAAGCAGATGAAAAGCAAAGGATGTTTATTCAGTGGGGACAGAGGCAGGGTTCTTCATCTAAGCATGAATAATTAGCTATGCAAATGTAGGACGTGGATCAAGTAGTTAACAGTTTTCCAGAGGAAGATACGAGGTTGGTTATGCATCAATGATGAACATGAGTCAACAATGTTACACTGTTGAGTAAAAGCCAAATACCCCCCTCAGACAGCTGAAAATGAGAGTCAAGATGCACGAGGCAATCTTTTCCCTATAGGCAGAACGGATCAAGCCATCCAGCTCCTCGCTCTGCATTCCAAGGAACATGGACAAACTGGGTAGAGTGAAACTAGGACAATGAAACAGCCAGGGTTCACTACCTGTGAAGAAAAACAGAAGTATTTGGAACTGTTAACCTGAAAGAATAGAACCAGGAAAACTGTGATGATAGTCTATAAGTATGAAAACGATTTTTGTAAAACAGAAGTTAATAACACATCTGTATGCATGGTCTATGGCATATAAAATTTTGCAGTTGCAATAATGAAGATTTGATTTTGCCTCCAGAAAATAAGCCTCTATTTCAGCCCTTCACCTTCCCTACCAACATAAGTGAGATGGACATCATCTCCAAGAAGAAATTTTGAACAGGTAGAAGAGATGGCTGTTGGGAATGAAGAAAGTGTAAGAGATCATACCACAGAACTTCTCAAAGTCCCTTCCAGTATTGTTTCTATTAAAACCCCAGCAAGTACACATTTCTGCACAGACTGAGAGGCAGAGAGTAAGGGCAGTGAAGGCATGTTGAGAAATCCAATCTCCTGTTATTTTTTTACCAGTTTTCCTTAACTGTGGTAGAAGCACAAAGGAGGGATATAACTGGCTCAAGCTTCTAATTATTATTTGCTATTAGAGGAAAAACACATTCCTACCTTTGCCACATTGGGCTGACATATTACAGCTGCTATTTCCACCTTCAGAAAGAACACTGAAAAATTATACCTAACATCTTATTCAATGCAATAATCCAACACTGCTGATTCTCATCAGTTAGCTGCTGTTTTATTCCCATTAACAGTGCTCAGCATGAATCCTGTGTGTATGTGTTCCTTTGGGGTTCTTTAAACAAACAAGAGGAATATGCTCTCCAGCTTTTGTACGCCCATGACAGCACCTAATTCAGTGGATTAAATCACAAATCAGATATTCTGATGCAAGGCCAAAACTCTGCAAACACGGTGTAGACAGTGGAGGACTGTGAATTATGGGAATAAATGGAAGAGGTGTGCCATTCCACATTTCAAGACAAGTGGTTGCTTTCTAGGACTATAGCACTTATTAAATAGAAAAGCCAGAAAGATCCAGATCTTTAAGAAACGTGTAAAAACCAAAGACATGGGTAGTTTTTGTAACATATAAGCCATCTAGAAAAGGGTTTTCACTGCTTGTTCTAGAGCACAAATAATGTCAGGGGTAAACATCATGGCTGACAAGTGAAGCCAAACAGAAGCAAACCCTGAGAGTTAACATCAAAGTAAGCTTGGAGTTATATTTATAAGCCAGAAATATATAGAGCTGCATTTCAATAGTAAGAGATGGTTGTGCACAGATGGTCTGTGGTGTTGCAGCAGTATCTATATTTGCTATCACAGCTTTAAAAAAAAACAAACACCAAACCCACAAAACAGCTATGTTATTGCTTTGAATCTAATCTTTCTCATCATCTAATTTCTCTTCCTTGAGCTAAACATACTGAGGATATTTTAGGAAGTGAAATCACCACCCAAAGTGGTCAAAGGCCTTGTAGAGCAAATGGGACAGGAAGATGAAAATATATCTACAGCTCAAGTAAAAATAATGCCAGGCAGCAGCTACTGATCTTCATATAATGTTTGCTAGGCTGTAATGTTTTGTAAATTAAATTTCTGAAGGGAATTTGTATGTGTAAACACAGCAAGCAGTACTTAGTTAATCCATAAATGTATTGGCTTAAGGAGCAGTTCAACCACATGGTGTTATTTAGAAATCTGTGAGGCTTTTTAAAATCAAAAATTTCACTGTGAAGAACAGCTTTAATTCCTGTTGCCCTAAACTTTCATAGTATCAAATTTCAGGATACCTATTGGCAAAAATAAAAACACTGATTCAAATGAAATGCAATTTATTGTCAGAAAAACAGCTAGACGGAGATTAGACTTAAGGACATGTTCTCTTCTTGATATATGTACTTAATTCCTCTCAGCACTGAAGGGTGTTATTTGCATGTTTCAGAACAGACTATATGCCTTTCAACTTTACTGTAATATGCAGGATCCATTTCAGAAATGAGTGGGTGTGAAATGCAGGAGCCTTGCACACAGTGCTTAGGATTGCCTAATGATACAAATAACATGACCACACCCTGCCAGGAGGGTTCAAAGCATGGCTGAAGGAGATTTAAAACAGCAGCACCATCCATCAGAAAACTTCTGAGGCCATCAAAAGCTTTGCTTTTGCTTATTTGTGTTTGCTGTGTTCAGCTGAGAGAACATCTCTCTTTATCCCATGTGTTGAGGCCCAGTAACAGACTCCCCCATTAAGGCGTGACAAAAATCACGCTGTACAAAGAAATAAATTACATCAGCAGCAGCTCCGTGCTTTAAAAAGCTGACTTAATTGTTTCAAATACATAAAATATTTACAATTTGCTTTGAAGAACTAAATTGTGATCAGAAGCCAGTTTTGCTGCATTATTTCTTCATATTTGTCACTAATTTTACATAGCCTCAGACAAGTAACTCAGCATTTATGTCTCAGTTCATTTGGGGTTAACAGTTGGACTCGATCTTACAGGTATTTCCCAACTATAATGATTCTAAGATCCCTGATGTATGTGAGGTTTAACTAAAGATTGTTCACTATTTGGCAACGTCAGTAGAGAACAACACAAAAATGCAAACCCTTTTCTTAGGTCATACAACTGTTGCAATAAAGATTAGGCACAAAGTTGTGCCAATATTAAATATGAAGTAAAACACTTGCAGTACCAGGCAGGCATAGATAGAGGAATGAGAGAAAATGCAGGGTATCAGAACAGCTGTCACATTCTTGAGGGTCACGTTTTGGTTTCAACACCGACTTTGGAAGAGAATCTTGCAAAATGTTTTACTAACTCAGTAAAATAAGAGGTCAGATGCGACCACAAGTTATGTTTATACCCATGGTAATCCAGTGCTGATCAACAGAGATGTCTTAGAGAGTGACTCACAGCAAATCAAAAAAAAAAAAAAAAAGGAATTTGACTGCAGGTCCATTCAAATACCTTGCACCAGGCAGATAGTCAAACTTCTGAAGAAACTGGCTTAAAGCAAAAAAACCCCAAACCTTTGTGCCCCTTTATCTCTTAATATATTAATAACGCAGCAACATTTTACACTTATCCAACATTATAATCTGGTCCAGAAGTGATAAAAATTTAGAGGTACATGAAAGATTTGAGGGAGCTGCACTTTTCTCAGAAGTTCTCTTGAGTTGGCTAACACACTTTCAGGAGGCGGAGTGAAAGGTAAAGCTAAGTAGAAAGTTTTTCTGAATAATTTTAAAGATATCCTACTGCCAAAATAGAGACATTAATACTGATCTAGTTTTACATCCCACCCACATAAGTAGAAATGTATAAAAGAAAGCTCCAAAACCCCCAGGTGACAGAAATACTACTTTTGAAGAGTTTCATGACAATATCTGGGAGACAAAATATACAATTTTTTTTTTTTCTCTCCAAGAAGAAAAAAGAAAACTTGTTTCAAAACTTATGCAAAAGTGCAGAAAAAAAATGCTTAAACCAGTATTTGTTGCACTCAGTTGGAAATGTCAGCTCCTCCCCTGAAGGATGCCCAGGTTGCAGCTCTTCACCCAAGGGAGAGACACTCCCTTGTCTCCTGAACAAATTTCCTGGTTTGTTTTGTCAATTAAGATAGAGTTGGATAGCAAGGAGCACAGACAAAATTTAAAGACTTCTCTCTCCCTCTTTATCCCAACTTATTCTCAGTTGGGAGCTGATCCAGTGTGGGTTTTCCCCTTTAGGATCCCCAGGCTCCTCTCCCTCATTCCCAAGCCCTCTCCCTTCTGGACAGAGCAGGTCAGCACACAACAGCATCCCTCTGCAGCCACTTTCTCCTCAGGCTTCTGCTCCATCAGGAGCTTTTTTCTACAGGGCACAGCTCCCTCAGGATAAATCCGTTCCTGTATGGGTTCCTCCTCGCCCCAGAGGAATCTCTGCTGCATCACCCGCTCCTTCTCTCAGCTCCCAGGGCTGTTTTCCCCTGCCTTCCTCAGTCCCTGAAGGGTGGTAGTTAAACAGGTGTCTCCTGGGGCACCCTGTGCGTGGCTGAGGGCTCAGCTGTGCCCCTGGACTGGGTGGAACACAGGGCAACCCCGAGCCCTGGCCTCTCTCACAGGGGCTGCATCCCCCAGTGCCTCACCACATCCACCCAGGACGGACCAGGGGGACCTTGGCATCGGCCTCAGCTCTTGACTCAGATCCCACCGTTATTTTACTATTTTAAAACTGGGGACTCAACAGAACGAGTGACACTGGGAATGTGCCACTGGGCCCTACACGTGCCATTTTCCAGGATGCCCACTGGAGCCGGGAAGTTCCTTCTCCCACCTTGTCTACACTTTAGTAAGCAGCCCCTCAGCCCAAACCTTGCTTTGAGAGAAGTTGCTCTTAAATCATGGAATTAACACTTGCCATCTAATTAGGGTGTTTCTTCTTCCCCGTCTCATGCTGGTCACTGATCACCACCATGCTCGGAGAATGAATACCATGGATATTGATTCATTTACCAAGCACTAAGTGTGGGTGAGAGCAATCCATGCCTTTCTGGGATGAGATCTCACTGCATTCTTAACTCCAAAGATTCAATGCCCCTTTGACACCTAACCAAACTAGCAATTAGTTGTCAAGGCACAGCTAAAATGGCAAAATAAAACCTGTAGATTTAATCAGCATTTCCATGGTAGCTGAAATTATGCTGCTTAATGGCTGGAATGAGTTGCAATAAAAGTGTGTTGACTGCATATCCCCGAAAATTGATTCCTGGAAGAACAGTCAAACACAATCACTTCAGGAAATAACATTAAAAAATATTAAACCACGGGTCTCTCAGTTGCCTTAAAACATGGACATAAAATCTAAATCTCTTTAGGAGTATTCCAAATTTATCCATAGATGTAGCTGGAGAAAAAAAATGTAGAAAGGGGGATTTTGTTCGGAATGAATCTTTAGAACAGCCTAGCTGATTGCCTTTTCATAAAGACTACTTCTCCTGGGGAAAAAAAAATTAAGTCTGCTGATACTTTCAACGTTTGAGGGTTTTTTGGTGAAATATCTCATTGTTTTGATTTTACAGACACAGTCACTGACCATAGTGCTCTCTCATCAGAACAATGCATACAAAAAGCTAAAAATCTGTATTTGAAAATAGTGAGTTCCAATTCAGGGAGAAGTTGAATAAAAATTAAAGATGTTTTCGAGGCATTGCCCTGATGAATGCTGGGAGTTTAGCCATGATATTAAAACTGAGCTTTGCCATAATTTCACCTGTGACAGACTTAAATTGGAAAAACAAAGTATCCAAAAGTAACCAACAAATATTTTAAGATAAAACTATGTATCTTATTTGATAAATAAGAGTGTTGTGTCTATGTTACTATAGACACCAATTCACAACATCTCAAGAAGCATGTTTACAAATTTTGGGGGATGAAATACTGTGCTACTCATGTTCATTCTTAGGGATTTTTTGCAGATTGACAGCTAAGCTTTCTGTTTCTCAACACATTGTGATTTTATACAAGGTATTTGGAAAAAAATAATGATGGAAATTGGTATTCTTTTGCAGTTCTGCTTCTGGATAATGACACAGAAAATACTTCCATCATGCAAATTAATCTTTTGGAGAGATGTGACAGAGTGATGTTAACTATCTTGCTGTCAAATTTTAAAGCAATAGCTCATTCTTCTTTAACTTTTGTAAGTACTTACATGTTTTAAAAAACAGAGTAAATAGAAAAAGAAACTTTATTAGCTTTACCTACGTGTCCATTTTATGTTGATAATGTCTGGTGTTTGGAAGCTGAAGCTCTGTGACAGAGTAACAACTTCACATTTTGTCATTGTCTGCATGATAAAAAAGGACAAGTGCAATAACAATACAGCAGATATTAGGATTTTCACAGTTAACAGCCTGCCTGTCACACCTCTCATTATCTTACTTGCATACAGATGGCTTTTACAATATTTTTCCCAAGTATCTTGCAACACTGAAATGAATTCTGTAAAATGACTTACCATATGTTTATAAATACTATGTATGTAATCATCACATCCAGGCTCAAAGACAGGGACATTTGCATACAGAAGCTTTCAGATATCTCACTAATGGACAACATTATTTGTATACACACCTTGCAGTTTATTACAGAGGAAGATTACTGCTGGTAAAGGAATTAAAGACGGTGTGTTCAGCACAGTCTCATCAGATTCATACAGATGCATTGAACTACCCAAACACAGTTTGATAAGTGGATAAACATGTGGATATCTAACTGTGCTGCTACACATACATGGCCAGTCACTTACCTCTTTCATCTCAAAGGAATGTTTTGGGAATAGTACAAGCACTGCGACAGGTACTTTGAATCAAATACTGATATCAAAACAGTAAAAATGAAATAAATATTTCAGTAAATGCCAAGTCTAAGGGCTGCAACAACAAGGACTGCAGGAAATAGCAATATAGCTGCACACTGAGAGACTTGTTCTTACAGGTATGTTTAGTGAAAGATGTGGGGGAAATGCTGAGCTACGAGTGACTTCAGAGAAGCACATTTCTTATTAACAAATTAATTGGAAAGTTACTGTGGTACTTTGTAGCTCACAAATACACAGGGCAAGAGCAACGAGAGCAGATGAACAAGCTGATGGGCCAGCAAGAGCCCAGTACATAGAACAGACTGCAAGACACGGAGCAGGTAGATGCAAGGCAGGCAATTTTATCCCATCTCCTGCCATGGCTGCCCCATCTGCCAGTTGGTCTATTCTGCAACTCACACAACATATTGCAGCTGAATTACCTGCTTTCTGCCTGGCAGAGAGAGTGGCTGGCAACCTGGCAAGAGCTTGTTACACCTGTTGTGCCTTTACATTTTAATACCACTGTTTACCACCACTGTTGCATTTACTATTGGCTCCCTCAAGAAATACACGTAGTTAGATCTGTAATAGTTTTTTTCTACTCTAAAAACCTCTTCGCTCTTCTTTTGGGTAAATTTGCAAATCAAGGTTACAAATCTCCTTGTTAGCAACCTGTTTACTTTTATATTTTGCATAGTCTTAATAATTAGAAGGACTGTCCAAAAAGACAGTGAACCTTGGTCTTAGGTTGAAAATAATAGGTCATCCCCATTTATTTTTCTGCTGCTTCATCCAAGGGTTAATGACCTTCAGCTAAATATCCCTAGAACTGCTGAATGTGAATTGTTTTTATCTTTGGTTCTAGTTCTTCCCCTTCCTGCTAACTCACAGAATTTTCTGTTGTAAACAATCTTTGTTTTGATCTCTATTTAAATAACTTTTTTGTCTAAAGGACTTTTGTGTCTCAGTCCACACAACATGATGGTGACTCTCCGTGCAACCCATTATTTTCTTTCCCTGTATGTG
Source organism: Empidonax traillii (assembly GCF_003031625.1). NCBI lineage: Eukaryota > Metazoa > Chordata > Aves > Passeriformes > Tyrannidae > Empidonax > Empidonax traillii. The sequence continues at coordinate 47,089 of NW_020956991.1, forward strand.
TTCTGTGTAGCTGTTAACTCTGCACTGAGAGACGGCTCAGAATGGAGGTGCTGAATTACTAATGCACATGTAGGCACTCAGAAAATGTACCGTATGAATCTCAAGTAGCATCTAATTTGACATTATGGCCTATTCAGCATGCAGTTAGCCTCAGATAACAATCACAGTCCACAGTCATGTTGTGCTAAGAATCACACAGTGCTTTGTTAGATTCACTTTTAGTAAAGCTGTTCCAGTCTAACACATAAAGCTGAAAATAAAATTGTGTTGGGAATTTCTCAATAATTATAAATCCTCTAGAAATAAACTAATACATATGTCATTTACCAAACAAGACTCTTTGTTTGCTGCATGTCTCTAGTCATCAAAATGGGATTATTATAGCTGTGATAATCTAATATGGAAATGCAAATACCATATAACTACATTCCACCAATAGATCAATCCACATTTTGAAAACTGGTCCAGGGGAATTGATGCCAGAGATGTGTGCACTGAAACTGGTTACAGCAATCACTGTTAATCAGCCTTTAAAAACCAAACAACAAAAAAGACATTCCCAGATATTTTGGGAACAGCACAAAAGTCCGACATTCCAGGATAAATTATTCAAAGCTCTCATTTACTTCCTTACACGTGCTCTACAGACACTTCCATGGCATTTCAGATGAGATGCTTCAAGAAAGAGCACTGACTTTGTTGCTGCTTCTGTACCTGCACCACACAGGCCTCTCTCAGAGAGGCTTGGACAGCCTATATGTCTAAAATGCATGGGTGCCTGTTCTACACTTATGAGGAGAAAACAAGCAGAAAGAAACCCCACCTACTTCATTAAAACTAAAATGTCTCACTAGTGCAGCATCACTTTCAGTTTTTCCTCTCTAATTCAGTAGCTACAGGAATCATCACGCCCTGACCTGGCTCTTCTGAACATCAGAGTTCTCGTTGTGTGGAGTGGTTTGACATTAAAATACAGAGCTGAGACACCGTGCACTATTCCCCATGCATCTTTGTTTAGTGGCTCTGCACAACAGATGGAATTTTATGACATGCAGCATTAGGCTACTGTTAAATTTTAATTTCAATTAATGGTCTTTATACTCTTTCTTTATGCACACCAGGGATATTTTAGGCATCCATTTCCCTTCTAATTAGCTTTTATTGCTGAATTCATTCTGAATCTCTGGAAGTCATTAGATTCTCTAGGATTTGCAGCTGAATTTACTTACTCTCTAATAAAATTAATTAGTCCTTCACAAAAAAATAGCTAAATTGGTCTACCTCTAGACATACAGGTAAGTACTGAAAGTCTGTTATTTCTACATATCTCTTTCAGGTACAGTCTCTTTTTTTTTTAGTGTTGATTTTATCTTTGTTATTAACATCACCATTTCTCAGGTTGATACTTTGCCTACTTCAAATGAAATCTGTTTCAAGGGCTTTGTTTTCTAGATTATGGCACAATATCACTTATACACTAATCTCTGTCAAAAAGCTCTTATGTACTGTGAGTTTCCTTAGAACATTGTGCTCACTGTAAAACTGCACAGAGCCCCAGAGCCTAAGGCACAGGTAATTTCCACAAGTACTGCTTGAGAAACTCAGATGATGTAGGCTGATAAATTGCAAAAAGTATAAAAACTTTTACTGGTCTCTTTGAAGAAGAGAAACAACCACAGTAATCCAGGAAGGAAAAGGGCCAGTATATACTCCCCCCTGCCCCCAGTGATTTACTAGAAGAAAGAGTCAAACATTCTCATGCTCCTGGGAAACAAACAAACAAAGAAACAAAATGTGCTGTGCACTGGTGTGACTACTGCATGTATTTTTACCATTTGGACAGTTGCTTATAAAAAGTCTTGGGTTAGCTTAGTGGCACAACAACATTAAGCTCTAATTTATCACTGTGCTATAACTATGAAAATTGAATAATATACCTTCAGGGGAGAGGCAGTGAAAGGTTTCATACTGTAGGGATTACAGTGGAATATTTATGTCCCTAGTTAAGAGTCTGCGACAATTTTTGTGGTAACGTCCCATTTTTAGAAGCATAAATTATATGTGGTTGTTATATGGCCACAGCACAAGTAATTTGTAAAATATTACAATATTTATAAGACTCAGAATTGAACTTAGCACATAAATAGTTCCCTTTATTTATACTTTTCATAGTATCAACACACAAACTGCGTTACTTTTAGAAACTGGTTATGAACATACAGTAGGCATTTATATCTATTCCCAGATCTAAGTAAAAAGGTACATTTATACCAGAAACCCCATATGTCACATATATATGGTCAGACGTACTGTTACCATGTACTGTATTCATGGACATAGCAATGCAGTGATAACAGTGCTGTTCTGGTCCCTTTCTGCACTCAAGTGCTCCTCATGTAATTATTCATTTTATTGAAATCCATGATTTCAAGGACCTGGCTTCACAGAGGCAACACCCTCACAGACAAAAGATGTTTTTGATAGCAGACAAGAAGCTAAAGTCAGGAGAGTTTAACATAGAGGCAAGGGTCTAAATGCTGCTCAAAAGCAAACACATAAAACATGCTGTCACTGGAAGCAGAAGAGCTGTAGCAGCATGGATGGGAGTTTATTTCCTTGTCTAATTTGGCATTTCCATACTTAGGATATTATCACTAAATTAAGTCCAAATTCCCTGTTTAATAGAAGAGAGAAAAAAAAATGTTGACAAGAAAAGATACTTCAGAATTGCACACTAATTTAACATTTTTCTGGTTTGTTCCTGTAGTAATAGCTGTGGTGGTTTTTTTTACCATCCTAATCTTTTTTTCAGATCCCACATATTAGGCCCAAGAGCAACAGTACCTGGCTTTATTTAGTATATTCCCCCTCAGCTCTTCCCTGTTTGCCCAGTGAGTGCTCTCTCAAAGCCCAAGCCTCTTCCCTCTGTGCTGCAGGCACAAGTGGACATGAACAAAAGAACAAAGCTAGCTTGTGTGCTCATGAAAAAGTGCACAAAATGAATGACAGCTCAAAAAACCTACCAAGTCAACAGACACATCCAAAAGGAATGATTTACATTGTGTCACAGTTTGGGTGCTCGAGGTTAAATCTGCAGTCCACTACCTACCATACTGTTCCTCAGCTTTCAGGGAGAAGAAGACAAGCTGTAGGTGGAACAGAAAACCTCTGGAGAAGGGTTAATCTCCAGAGTGGCCTGTGGTCCTCCACCAAGGAAGAACATTGAATGCTTCAGAACAGACCAAGTATTTTTATCTCCATTGCATGAAAGGTACCTTACTCGGGTCTTGCCTCAGGTAGAAAGCCATGGCTCTCTGCACCCTCATGAACACCAAACAGGTAGAAGAAATGAACCCTGAGAGCTGAGCATCTCAAAATCCATCAACTGCTTCATAAGGGACAAGAACAGATATCAGGGGGCAGCGCATAGCAAGGGGGAGGTGGGTGAGCAGAAGTGAATATTATCAACTGATGCAACCTAGCTGCCTAATTAACCAGATAAATGAACATGGACTCCTGGGTTCTGTTTTAAAGAGTTCAAATTTTTTTAACTCTTCAAGTTTGTTTTTGAAGAATAATTTTACTATCCTGTTGGATTTCCCAAGTTTTCACCCTTTCCAAACAGAAAAAAGTAATTACTATTTTGTTCAATGGGAAAAACTCAGTAATCATTCCATGAGAAATTAGGAAACAGAAATACTTCTTTTGTCAGAGTCTTTCCCTCTGCCTAGGGGAACTTCAGCTTGGATAAATAGTGGATAAGGCAGAAGAAAATTTTGAAGCACACTTGATCATAGACTTTTCCAGATGAGTAATACTGTAACCCAATATGAAAAAAACAAGTACAGAAGTAGCTTAAAGAATTAGATCACTCAGGAAATTAGAAGGTCAAATCTGTTTTGCTTTTACAGAACAACTGGTAAAAGCAAAAGCAAGAATTATTCAAAATATTTTCTTAGGCTTCCTCATTATCATTTCCAGGCAGTGCTTTTTCACAAGATTAAAACAAAAGTAAGTAAAAGTATTTATAGAAAATGTTTAAATATTCATGGTCATGAAGCATGGCACAACCTCATTTTGTGTTATTCAGACTCATAAAATGTGAAATAAAATTATATTTTCCCCCAATTCAACCTTTTTTTAAAAGGAAATGCTGACTAAAACAAAAGAATCATGCAAAACAACTGATCAGAATAAAAGGATGATATGAAGTATGGAAAGCTAATTGAAAAGCTTTCATTTTTACTCAAAAGCTATTATGTGTTTTCATCTAGGGTTTTTTGGGTTTGTGATTTATTTTTTGCATAAATAAGTTTAAACAATGGGTAATACAGATTTATTTATGAATTTGCTAGGCTGGAATTTTAAATAGTCTCAAAACCTCAAGCTGGTCAAAAATTAAATAATATAAAATAGGCCACCTGCTCCAATTAACATACCTAATTTCTTCTCTGCTTTATGTAGCCATTTTTCCCATGAGCACATTCCACATGCAAAATTGGGAGTGCCAGTGTACTTCCTTTGTTTTATATTTTCAATATTATTTTGTTTTTGTAAACCTTCTATTTTTACTTAATCGTCCCGCAAGCAGTTTTATTTTTTAAAATGTAAAGGTTTTTAAGACTTACTGGTTAGCAAAGTTGGGTTTAGGGTTTTTACTTTTTTGTTTGTTTGTTTGGGGTATTTTGTTTCTTGTTTTTTGTGAAACCCGATGCATATCCCTGATGTACATGCAATTTTTGCTTTAAAATATTGGTTTAACAGCTCCCTGAAATTTCTGAGCACTCACCTTTGAAGTACCCCACGTGACAGCACTTGTCTTTGAGACCTGCAAACCTGTTCCTGCTGGTCACGGGCCACAGAGTCACTTCACCACAGAAACCCATAAGCTGTGGCTGAGTGTCATTGCTACCCTTCAAAGCTTTTTTCCTTCTGCAGCTTTTTTGTTTGGGTTTATTTTATTGTGTCAGTGACTAACAGGCCCCCCTTAGATTGTCATCCTTTATTGCCTATTCCTGACAGCTGCAAAAATACTGGCTTCCTTTTTTAATCATGAAATGAACTGTTGCAGGAATGGGGAACACTACAGTTTCCTCCACATAACGTTCTCCAATCAGAAAATTATAATTTCTCAGATGCATTAGCACAATATACTAGGAAACAGCTGCATAATTTAACTTAATTGTTAAGCAATACCTCATTATAGCCAGACAGTAAATTCAGCAGTTCGCATTTTTTGTGCGCCTCTCGTCTTTTCGGTGCTCACATCGTGTTCTCTTTTTCATCTGCCTTTCTTCTCCCAAAGGTGCTGGAAAAGAGCCATATTTGCAATAAAAATGAATTTAATCTTCTTTAAGAACCAGTTTAAATTCATGGTAGATGCCTAAGATTCAAATTGATAGGAAAGCAATCCCTTGTAGATAACCCTGGAAAGTCTGATAACAGACACTCTTGTTTTTTTAAACAAATAAAAAATCCCATCCAAAACTCAAGACAAACTAATAATTCTGGTTTGAAATACATCTTAACTTCTAAAGGCCTATGATAGCAATAAATATTGTTCAGCAGGGTAGAGGTGGAGAGATTCAAAAAGAATACAATTCAATGCAGATGTGGTGAGCACCTAATGTATGAGTTGTTGTAAGACACTCTGAGATATGGAACCGGTTCCTAACTCCCTTGTAAGTTATTAATTTACTAGATTTTCCAGGTTGACAAAAGAAAAAAATTCCACTTAGTTTCTATATTAGACATATTTTATGTTTTAAGTGACTATTCCAAACAGGCATCCCTTTTATTGCTGCCATTGTCTAACCACGTTTTTAGGTACCTCTAAAATATTTAGATGACAACACAAAAATCCCTCTGAGCTGCCACCCACTCACAGGTGAGTTCCCAGTCCTGCTGCTGGGGGGTTTCTGCCTCTTTGGACCAGCAGCTTTCCAAAGAGCTGTGTTCTGAACATGAACTGACACTGCCTGTGCTATCCCACATATGAATGGCACAGCTTGCTCTGTTCTTGGTAGCTGCACGTTTGTCTCCCATATTCTTAACACAGGGTTCATGTGGCATGTGGGAGAAGGAAAAGGTTTTGCTGCAAAGGTGATACTCACCCTCAGCCTCCGGGAAAGGATTGTCTGTAGCATGGACTCTCCAACGCTGGAAAGAGAGGACACGGCATCTTCATTTGTAAGTCTACTTTCAGTCGTGCAAAAGGCATACAGAACTCATTGTGAATAAGATCAGAACAGTAAATATTAAGAAGCGCTGCTTACATTCCCCGCTGTAAGTTAGGACTGTTGTAGGGAAGCCCTCAGGAGAGAGTAGGAAAACTTCAATGACCTTTTTTCCTGCCAGTTCTATGTACTATGAGCAATCAGTAATTAAAGCTGTTCTATAACTGTAGCCAGACATTACAAAAAGTTAAACCTTGGGCCTTTATAGGAGGATTTTGGGGTTTTGTTCTTTTCTTATTTTTCAGATTTGTTCCCTTTTATGTTCACAGAGATTAAAATAAAATCACTTGGATACAAGAAACAGCAACACTAGGAATCTGAAAGTGTTTAGTGAGACCATGTAATTACTGATAATGATCAATCATCCCTGTAGCTTCTGATCCATGTAATTCCCCACCCACTGAAATTCAACTAGTTTGTAATAAATCTTTCATTACTAAAAAATTGAAGAAAGGTTTTTTGCATATTTATAACCATGTAATAATCAAATGTTGGTTGGGGTTTTTTTATGATTACTGCACATCTTAATACAGCCTGACTTCATTAGTTCAGTTGAAGAAGTTTTGAGTTCTGCAGATTGGTTTTTCTGCTCAGAAATATCAGCACTATCTGATTTCACTGTTATCTATCCAGCTTGTTTCCCGTACTGTGGATTAATACATAACCCTTGCTTGTTCTCCCTCATGAAGAAACCAAAAGGACCTGATTGCTACACCTGGACTTTTATAATTGGGATGTGACAGTTCAGAATCCGACAAAACGTGGTGAAAATACCTAACTGTGAATGATATGCAATTATACAATGAAATGTGCCTGTAGTTGTACTAAAGGGAATGACTAATTGGCTTCCTAACCTGGTCATCTACTCAGAGTAAGCAGAACTACAGTCATTACATTTAGTTCTTCAGATAGCCAGTTATTTTCTGTTGATAATTACAGAAGAATAGGAGAGTCACAGGCTTGCCAGTGTTTGCATAAGGGAAAGAATATTTCACTTCTGCATTAGACAAGGGAAAGGAGAAGACCATCACAAATATGTGGTGAGGTTTCATTTTAAAGTGTATAACTTATACCAACGCTATTTATTTGCTACATATGAAGTGCACTGTTTTATTTAGAAAAGGCCTTGAAATAAGTGTAAACCTGGGAGAAATGAGCACCTGCTATGAAATATTGCCGAGATAAAAAAAAAAAAAATAGCTTCACTGCCTGACTTCCTAAGTGCCCACAGCTACAGAATTAATGTTTTCAATGTAAAATTAACCTTTGTGTTACAAACAGCACTTGATCTCAGTCACTAAGAAAAGCACTCCCTGGGGCAGAAGCAGTTTCTTGCCCTCTGCTTCCAGCCTGTTGAAACACACTCTGTGGCTGAGGGACTTCAGCTGGTGCAGTTATATACTGAATATTCTACCATTCTATTCTATACATATATCCCAGTCACAGACTCCTCTCATACTCAGTGTATGGTGAAGGCTCTGGTTGTGTTATGGGCAATCTTTGCTTGTCTATTCCAAAAAGAAAAGTGGTTTTGGCCAAGTCAGAATCCCATTAAGAGTATTTCTCAGTATGATTCAGCATGTCTGTACATTATTTAACGAATCTGATTATGAGCTCACTGTTCCTAGTTAAAATTCAAGAGTAGCTTAGATGAAGAAATTGCACTTGTTTAACCTGGAGATGAATCAGGTCTTCTGATGAAAAGATGTCAGAGAAGGGCAATAACTTAGCAAATTGAAAAATGCTAAAGAGTGACAGCTATTGTTTTTTAAAACAAGTCCCCACAGAAAAGTTTGTCAATCTGCTGTTGCAAAAATATTTGCAAAAGGCGCTGATAAAATCTCTGGGTATGCTTACAACAGGGGGAAAATGCAGTCCTTCTGTGGTCAGTGTAGCAGCTATGAAAACAACATAAACCCAAAAATAAATCTGAAACGCAAACCCTGAAAACAATTATTCAAGCAAGTATAACTGGCCTAATATTTTAAAGTAAACAATAACTCTATTAGCATATTTTGCAGTTCCCTGATAGCCAACCACACTTATCAACAAGGAACTGAGTCTTGGTTCTGCATGAATTAACCTTCATCTTTATCTCTCAGAGTTTTTGAATGGCAAACACTGTAACAATGATTGAGATTAAAATGTTAGCCTGAAGTCAGATACCTGATACAATGGATAAATCTTTAATTCACTTTTAAATTGCTTAAATAATGTTACATTCAAAATTTTCTGCACAAACGAACATTAATTCAGCCAGCAAAGAAATGTTGCCATGTTTAATTCAATAGTTTTAAAAATTTAGTTATTAAAAGATTCTAATTTAGCATTTTCTTTGGTATTCCGTGCCTTTCTTTGTAAGATGCATCAACAGACCATGAGAAAGAGATTAAACAAAGCTGTAAAAATTCTGCCCAAATGGAGTATTTGTTTTTATTACAATGGCTTTTTACACAGAAAACTATGACAAAAATAAATGGCATAATTTGATAGCAGATTAACACAATCAAGGCCTCTCTTCTGCAACAGTTCACTGATAGGTAAGTAACAAGTAATAAAGAGGGTTCTTGAAGCCTAGTGGGTCTAATTCTCTTATTTATCACTATTTGTCATTTAGGCAGATGTTGTTTCTTGAAAAATCCTGGAAGACTGGAAGAATTTCTAAAATTCCCTGAAGTGTTTAAAATATTCTGAATTTAATAAACTGTGAAGTGACTAGTTCAATGATATAAAACAAATCAGCATTAACCTGATTAAATATTATATTTATTAAGGGAAAAATATAGGAAAGCCCACACACTGTGGGTAGAAACCTACCACTATTACCACAGAACTTTCAGCTTTGTTTCTCACACAAATGCCTTAAAGTAAAACATTCATGTTCTGGAAGAGATTGTATAATTAGCAGAAATAGATCCTTCCCTACAAATCAGGCAGCCCTCCATTTTTATTTCTTCCATAATTTCATACATTTTCATGTTCATTAGAACAGATAACACATTAGCTCTCCACTTCCCTGCTGCAACCTCAGAAGACTTTAAAAGGGGTCTAGCAGCAATCTAAACTGAGGGGTTTTTAAGGTAATAGGCTGTCCCAAATGGTTTGGGTAATAAGGAGGAAAAGATTTCCAATAAAGTTCAAGAACTTTCTTCCTCCTCTTAAAATTAAGATCCGTGATTTTAATCACTGATATATCCCTGCTGCTCTGCCAGGCTGGATTAAGTATCACAGCACTCTCATTGCACTTCTTAGCTGAGCTTCGACCAAAACAAGCTTTTCAAGCTGGGAAATTATAAAGAGCATTTGGCAAGAAAGCTGCATCAGACCAGGTCCCAGATCCACTTCTGTGCAAGAGTAGGATAAAAAGCCCACAAAACATAACTGCTTTTTTATAGATAATGATCCACACGGACTTCCAGGGTATGCCTGAGGAATCCCAGCAGTTGTTGCACCAGTGAGGGAGTGCTGGCCTTGCAGCCTGGTGCTAGGAAGGTAAGAAAAAGGTAAACCAAATACGGCTCTGCACATCACCAGATGCCTTTAAGGTGTCATCTGTGTACCAGAAACTCATAGTGCAAACCAGGTCAGCCATCTGAGGCTCCAGCACCCCAGAGGGAACTGTTCTGTGCAGAAAGTGTTATGAGCCCTATCCACCGCTGTGGTCCTACAGAAGGAAAAAGGAAACAAAACCTTTATGCTTAAAGTATTTTCAATAAAAAAACTCATTTGAAAACCTACTGATTTATAAGGCAAAGATTTAGGACAAAACTTGAAACTGTTTGGGAGCTTTTTTGTTTATTTTGCTTTTCTAAGCCTGTGAGTTCATATTGTTTGGCTTCTAGCAAAAGAATCAAGACTAAAAAACTGCCCAAAGACTTTTTCCTTCAACTTACTTTTTTAGTCTACTGTCAGCAATACCGAAATTTTCAGCTATTGTTACCTCTTCTTCCCCTAGAAAAAGAATCTTTTTTAACTTCAAGTATACATTTAGGGGATATTAAAATCTTGCAAAACATACTGATTTTTCATAACAGTTGATGTGAACTTGGTTTCTTAGCGTGGCAGAGCTGAGAGTCAAAATGAAATATATCAAATATCTCCAAAATCCTAAATATCCAAACCAGTATTTTTCCAGTCTCAGGTTCTGCTACACACCTTCACAAAGCTGACTATGAAACAGCATTGGGAATGTTTGTCTCAATTCATGTGCGTCCACAGTTTAATCCTGTCACCTCAAGAACACCATCATCATTTATTTTCTTCCTAAAGTGTTCAGCAAACTTAAAGTGTATCTGTGTGATATTTAGCTCAGGCACAGGTTCATGTTCATGTAGAAATATCTGAAAACCTTCCTGTAAATTAAGTTTCTGTCCTCACCTCCTTTTCAAACAGGCTTTTGGTGCAGGCATGGTGTAAAACAGGCACACATTACAGACCCAAGCAGTGTTTCATCACATCATGTAAATGAATGTGCCCATTCCATGTTAACTTAGACATTTTTGTCTCACTGTGTACTGTGAATTATGGAGGTATATCCACAGCTGCAACAAGGGCTGCCCTGCTCAGTTTTCACAGACTAGTGAAGAGTCTGGTCCCATTTAGCAGTGACAGTGCTGAACAGCAGTAGAGATTCTCTAAGGAGAAATGCTTTTCTAAACAGCCAACCTGAATTTAGGAAAATGCATTAAATGAGCTTTTATCAAAATTTTGAAATATTCCAGCTGTAATTTCCATAGTACTTGCCTAGCAAGTTGTGGTTGTCTGCAACAAAAGCTGGGAGGAAAAGAAGGTGTCAAGAAGAAACATTTACGTCAGACAAGGTTGTCTTGAAAATGCCTCTGGTGTGCCCAAGGCTGTGCCTGAAAGAGCAATGGGGGTGGGAGAGAGAAATTCAGAGAAGGCAAAGAAGTCCCAATTTTCTCTGACTATCATCAACTCTATGAATGAGGAAGCACATTAAACCAAAGAGATGATCTTCAGGTGGGGCACTGGAAATGCTGCCTTTTGTTGAAACAAATGTTACTAAGAACATGAACAAAGTAGTTCTTCACTATTTTTTGCAAGTCTTTGCTATTTTAAACACTCTAGTTTACTGAATGCTTTCTATTTATGGTTTCCTTTTTTCTTTTTTTTTTTTTTTTCTTCACACTTTAATAGCAGTTCAAGCAGGGATATCGAAATGCTAATCTGACATTAAAATCTGCAATATCTGTTTAAATAGTGCACATAGACACCATAGGTTTGTGAGTGCATATTCTCAGGTCATCCTTTCTCAAAGGCATGGACCAAAGAGCACATGTGAAGCACAGCCCCAGATTCCCTTTCCAGCACAAGGCCTTTCCACTCCGGTGCAGTTGGATGCACATCAGAGGTTCAGGCTGCGTCGCGCTCTGGAGTGCTGAATGTACTTGATATGAAGGCATCTGAGGGAGAAGCCTCTGACAGCAACTATGATTTGTTTTTCACAGTTAGGTATCTCTTTACTCTTTGAATGGTAGAAATATGTCACCATTTAAGAAGGAAACACTGTTTAAGTAGGGGAAAAAAAAATAAACTTGCTGCATCTTTGTTTATACTAAAACTGTCACTTCTGAAATGAATTCTCTTCCAGAATAAGGGCAGTGGTTTGTCACCTCCTCAGTTCTATCCTCTACCCTTTCATCATGGCTTGTGGTCAGAATGCAGCACTCTCAGCAGTACAACCACTCATGGAAAGCCCTAAAGAGTGGAGAAGGCCCACTAAAACTCACAGAAAATTATTCTGACAAGCCCATGTTTCAGATCCTTTCATTTCTGAACACCCTGCCTTCTGCTCCATCACCTCTCTGCCTGCATCTCCAACATGGCTGAGCAGCCTCTTGCTATGTACAGTATCATTTAGGGTAGTTTCTCTAATGTTGCTATCAAGGTGAGATTTCTTCCTTCGAGGTGTTTAATATGTTTCAGATTCATCTGTATTTCTCCTTTTCTATGGCCTGTTGTAAAACAAATCTCGTTGGCTTCTTTTTTTCCCCCCTCTTTTTTACATGTCATTCTATAAAATATTTTGCTATTTTAGCACTCTTTCATATAATGAAGTGTTCTTTTTCAAATGCTAACAAGGTGTGGGTCAGTAGATTTCCATGTAGGTAACAAACACTGTTTATACTGAACCACACTCGGGTGCCTGACAGTCATTGTGTCCCTGTTGTTTCTAGAATTATTAGTTTGTCCCATCCATCAGTAATCTCACTTCATCCATTCTGAGGCACAAGTTTCTTGAAGGAGTGCACAGTCATTTCAGTTATGTTTTTTACTGACCACATTTAAATTCACAGCCTTGAAAATTCATCACTTCTCCAGCTTTTGAGTCATCCTTCTCATAAAACTGTAACAGAAGGCTAACAGGTGTAGGAGAAGCATGGAGAATTTTCTACTGCTGAACCATGACTTTGGAACCAGGGACAGGATACTAATCTCATCACTCAGCAAAAAATGTAGGATCCCTCCCTCTGACTTCTAATAGAGGAACACAGAATAATCTGAAGTGTCAATACACACTCCTTCCTTTCGAGGCTACAGAAGATCATGGCCAATTGGATTACAAAGGGTACCAGCTTGGTTTAGGATAATGCTTTAAGTACATAGTGATAAGCAGGATAAATAGGAAACTGTTTCCTCTGGGACACCCACACAAGACGTTTGCATAACTCCAGGATATAGGCCTGGATAATGCACTGTCTCTGTTGTTATTAAACACAATTGTCCTGCCACCAAAATTAACTTCTGAACTGCACTCTTGGAACTCCAGGAGCAAACACTCGGAGTAAAAGGTTTTTTAGTTTCTTCTTTGGAGTTCTCCTGTACTTCAAG